>NC_091494.1:35783966-35945251 GCF_947461875.1 Haliaeetus albicilla
GGCTGGTTTCCAGCTAGGGTCAACTCACCACACTATGTTTTGTAGAAGCTCGGCTGGCTGCGTGGGGCACCTTCACCGCCTCAGGTAGGGTTGTGGGTGTGTTATTTTCTCAACTGTGGACTTGGGTAAAGGTTCAGCATCAGCTTCCTGTCGTCTTCAACTTCACACAATTGCAATAAAACAAAAAAGTCCCCGTGAGTCTGCACTCACAAGGGAGGTCCTGGAATTGTGAACTAATGTGACAAAAGGCAGAGGAGAGGGATCAGAATCCACAGAGAGAAGCAGTCTGTATCTGCTTGTAAGTTAAGTTTTCTTTTCAGTTGATATTTCACTACTTGAATGTTTATTGTGGACAAATCCCCATCTTGAAACATCTCTGAAATGGTGCGGGAGAGGTGTGTTATACACAGGGCCTGGGTTTTGTCACGCCAGGAACAGAGGGTGTGCGTGACCATATGGCCACGTCTGCATCGTGATCCAGGGCGTATTCGCCATGTGGAGCCTGGTGAACATTCTCTAATGCCCACCTGGTAAATCCACCCCTGAAGTATTTTAGAAGGGTCATTTTTGTGGTGTTTCTTTTCCACCTCTGTGCTGTAGAGAAACAGTTGACAAATCATGGCGGTGGGTGTAACGCTGATGAAAAAAAAGGCTCAGAAACGGTTTAGTGGGAACCTGTGAAACCACTGGAGTTACTGAGAATTTCCTCATCCTCTCCGCTGGAATAAACTTGAAGAAGAGAATCACATCGTTAGTAGTACATCCTCTTATTTAGGTATTATAATTTTTGAGGTGCTGCATCATGTCCTTAGCTCGTTGGAGAGTTTCAGTAAACCTTGACTGCTTTTAATTATATTCAAGATGCATTTTTCAGACGCAGCGGAGAGACGCAGCAGAAACTACACGTATTTCAGGGCAAACTCACGCCTCGCCTTCCTCGGGGGCAAGGCCGGGGATTTTGGAAGCGCAGAGGATGGCTGTCAAGCCTTGCAGCCTGTATCACCGTCATCCCTAAAACACTGAGGGCCACGAGTGTGTGTGGGGGAAACGCGTCCGGTGTGAGGAGGCCCACGAGGCGGACGGGTCACCCGCGGGGGAGCGTCAGGGAAAGGCGCCTGTGGGGAAGGCGCAGCAGGCCCGAGAGCGAGGGCAGCCAGCAGGGCTCCTGGGCGAGGCGCTGAAGGGACGGCGGCGCTGAGGAGGCCCTGAGGAAGCCGGGCCGGGGGCCGCGAAGCTGGCGGGCCCGGGGCGGGCGGCGGAGGACCCTTCCCGGGTGGTGGGGAGGGGCGCGGGGCGCCGCGGCCCGGCGGCCATTTTGAGGAGGACAATACCCGCCGCACGGCAGGGCCCGCTGCGCCCGGCGGGCGGGCGGGGCGGGGTGGGGCGCGCGCACGCAGGGCGGGCAGCGGCCGGGGCGCGCGCACGCTCCGCCTCCCGCCGCGTTATGTAACGGCCGGGGCGCGCGCGCGCTCCCTCCCCCCCAGCCCGTCCCCGCCCCCCACCGCCCGTCGGGGCCCAATGAGCGGCGGGGCCGCGCCGGGGGGGGGGGGCGGGGGAGAGCCCGGCGGACGGGGCGGGCGCGCGCACGCACGGGGGCAAGGCGCGGCCCCGCGGCAGTGCGTGCGCGCTCCCTCCCCCCCCCCGCCTTCCCCTCTCTCTCTCTCTCTCTCCCTCTCTCTCTCCTCTCTTCTCCGCCGCGCTCGGTCGTTTCTTCCCCCCCTTTGTGAGGCGCTCGGAGTGGCCCGGACATCGCTGACTCGCCATGGCCGACGAGAAGCCCAAGGTGAGGCAGGCGCCCTCCCGCCCCCCCCCCCTCCCCGCCTCCCTCCCTCCCTCCCTCGCCCCCGCCGCCTCACTTCGCCCCTCAGGCGGCGGCGGCGGCGGGAGGCCAGGGCCCGGCCGCGGGCCCGGCCCCGGCCCCGTCCAGCCAACGGCCTCTGCTCCGCCGCGCCGGCTTTGCGCGCCATTTTCCTGCGCACCCAGGCCGCGGCCGCCTTCCCGCCCCGCCGGGGGAGGGAGGCCGGGGCCGCAGCCTCCCGGGGCGGGCGGAGGATCCCCGGGGAGGGCGGCGGGGAAAGGGGGGGGGCCGAGGGGGGCGAATCCGGGCTCCCTTCCCGCCCTCCTCGGGGAGAGAGGCAGGTCCGGAGGCGGTTGCTGCCGCTGCCTTCCTCCTCCTCCTCCTCCTCCTCCTCCTCCTCCTCCTCCTCCTCGCGGGGCCGGATCCGGCCTCCCCTGCGCGGCTGGCGGTGGCCGGGGCTGGCTCGGGCGCAGCATCCCCGCTCGTATCCAGCCCTTCGCTGGGGCACTTGCCAGCACCTTCCCATACGGTGCTGGCAGGAGCGCGCCGGGGCCTTTCCGCCGCGGGAGGGGCGGGCGGGCATCGCTCCCTGTCCCTTTTGTGCTGCCTCTCGCCCCGGCTCCCCTGCCCGCGGGAGGGGCTGCCCCGGGGTGGGGGGGGGAGGCTCCTGCGGGCGGAGGGGAGCTTCGCTTTACAGCAGGAATTGAAAAAAAAAACAACCACAGCGAGAAAACCCACAACCAGCCAACGCCGCCGTTCTTTTTTTTTTTTTTTGGGGTCGGGCCGCCCCCCCTCTATTTTTAAACTGAGTTTGAAGGCGCCAGAAAATAATAAACGGCGGCGGGCCGGTGTGTCGGGGCCGTGGCCTGGAGCGCGGCGTGCGGGGATCTGTCACATGGCGGGGACCCGCAGCCCGGCCGGGGCCATCCGACACCCTCGTTGCTTCTCTGGCCTCGGGTTGCTTCTCCTAAAGAAAACAAAGATGAAAATGCTGCTGGGCACCTCCGGAGCGGGTGCTGCCTAGGAGCTGGGTAGCGTTGAATCTTCTCTTTGCCTCTGCTGTTAACACTCTGGATCAGAACACGAGCAGTGGAGTTGAAAGTTGCTTCTCTGCAATTTCTGCGCGTGGCTTCTAATGGAAGTGAGAGGATCGGACTGCTTATTTAGGAGGGTTTTCTCTTAAACCCTTTCTGAAGGAGAAAGCTTGGTTCTTTTCAGATGTTGTCACCTTTTCAAATACAGTCCTTTAAAGTATCTTGGAAGTTTTCTTCCCAAGTACCTCGACTGATCTGAAAAAGTTTGAGATATAGTAAGAAAGAGACATGCTAGTGGTTGAGATCATAGTTATAACATAAATAACTTTATTTCTTTGTTTGGGAACTGTAGTGTTACGTATTATGCCCTTGATAGAAATAACTTTTTTTTTTTAAGTTGTTGTAAAACAACTGGCCTAGTAAGTCTTCACTGCTACTTTGCATCTTAACCAATCTCAAGAATGACAACTAATATTAGTAGGCTTTGGGTTTTTTCGCGTGTGGCCTTTTTTTTTTTTTCCAAATAAAAAGTACTGACCTTTATTTCCTAATTCAAAGTGTCGAGTTGGTAAACAGCTATAATATCTTTATTTCCTCCTTTTTAATGAGCTGTTGCACTTTGATAAAATGTTAACTTCTTGTTTCATACCTTTTCAAAAAGTGTTGTTTTTTTTCCTCAACAGGAAGGAGTGAAGACTGAAAACAATGACCACATTAATCTGAAGGTGGCAGGGCAAGATGGGTCTGTGGTGCAGTTTAAGATTAAGAGGCATACACCACTTAGTAAACTAATGAAAGCCTATTGTGAACGACAGGTATGGTTCTTGTATGATCAGGAGAACTGGTGTCTGGGGGAGAGGTGATCTCCATAGAGATAGATGAAGACAGTAAAGTCTTTAAACTATGTAAATATGCAAAATGATAAAGACTTAACAGAAACTGATTGTGTTGTGGAAAGTGTATTGTTCTTAGGATCTGTTATAGAGTGGACTGACAGGGTTGTGACAGGAAGTGAGTAAAATAAAGATCTGTTGTTATCTTTCTGAAAGCTGCGTTATAGGTGTAGGCTCTTGGGAGGCAACTGCTAACTCTACTGCTCAAAAATACCAGTATGGAAAAGGGTGGGTTAGGAACTGGCAGTACGAACTTAGGATAGAGAGTTGAGTGATAATCAGAACTATTTTTATAACTCTGAGTAAGTTTTTGGTCTGGTCATAGACTTCTGATTTATTAGCTTAGTATTATTGTATTGAGATGAGAGACTATCAATGAGTATTTCAGGGTTTAGAGCTGTTATAATGTCTAGCTTGAGAAGGAACTTGTACATTTAATGGTGAGCTTTGTTTTTTCTCTTGTGGCCTAGTTGTCAAATTAATCTTCCGAGGGACAAAAAAAATGTATTTTGCTAGTGTAGTGGCAACTGCAGCCAACCTAGTAGGTTGTGGGTGGCTATTGCAAGTTTTAAAAATGCCTGTATAACAGTAGTGCTATTTAACACTTTATTCTGAAGCTTTTGATTAGGAAAATTTTGTCTGCGCTGTCCATGATTTTTTAATGAATGTCTGCCTTTAAAAGATTCCATATCTACAAAAGTGTTTGGAATTGGGGAAGGGTTTTTTTTAAACACAAATATTCAGTGATACAATCAAATGCAATAAAATCAGTATAAAATATTGAGGTAACTATTTCACCACCACGAAAAACAAACTCTAATTCACATACAGAGTGGTAAAACCTCTTCGGTTTACCCTTTGCCGCAATAGGAGAGTGATATGAATAAAGAAGGAAAATCAGCTCTTACTCAACATGTGAATACGTTCTTGTATGGGTATTCTGGGGATACATTAGGGAATGCTTGAGGCTGTAGGCTCATTTTTCCTACCTCTGTTGTACAAACTCATATTATGTAAATCACTGTGTATTGCTTTTTCCAAACATAAAGTGCAGTTATATCTGTCTTTTTGGGAGTTTGAGGATTGGTTAATTGTTTGTAAAGTCCTGGGAAGGATGATTTTAGAAGTACCATGCATACTTCAGTTACCTGGACACAAACAAAAGTAAGAATCTAAAACTTTTTGCCTAAATTTATAATTTGCCTTAAAAAAAAAAAAAAAAAAAACAAAAAACAAAACAAAACAAAAAAAACCCCAAACAAAAACAGAAAAACGCAGGTGTCAGTTGGAGAGAAAAAAAAAAAATCTTTTGAATGGGAGATATTTCTTCTGATTTTGTTTTTAAGCTAGTAGGTATCGAAAGGATATTTCTGTGGAGATGGACTTGTCTTTAATTTTATTTCTTGGGTGGTTACTTCTCAAACTTTGTTTAAAAGCATTTGTTCTGCATATCTCTAAAAATTAGATTTTGTTTGTGTTCCTAACTAGGCATACCCAATCTTAAAATCTTTAAGCTGCGGACTTCAGATTTAATTTTGGAGAGGTGGAAGCTGCGTATAATAGAGAATTTAGCAGCTTTAAAGAATGAAAATCATGTATTGCATGTAGTAGACCTAAAATGGAAGTAACTAAACCTTGAATGATACGTTTAGAAGATGAAGGCTATTCAGCTAGCATTTATTCAGCTCATAAAGTTGTCAGGAACCTGCAAAAAACCAACACTTTTGGAATAGGAAATACATATTTTAAGAAACACAATGTTGGAGAAGATGGCTCAAACCAAATGTTGCTGTGCAAAAATGTGTTGCTGCCATGACACTTAGCCACATGGTTTTCTTAAGATGATGTTCTGAGTGAACACTGCAGAATCTTAGTCACGCTAGAGAAGGCGTTTTGCTGTGAACTATAAAGTCTTACCAAAAAGTTCACTCGTATTCTTTATTAAAATATTTTTCCTGACAAATCAACTTCTAAAAAATAATTACTACATTAAGTTTTCTTTTGTGTGTTATATCTGCTCTTGCATGGCTAAACAAAGGTTGCTTTTCCAATTCAGAGATGCCAAAGCAGCACCATGCAATACATTGGATTTACTTCAAAACCAACTAGACTTCTTGTATTTTTAGATACTCTAGAGAGAGAGTAGATAGAACTGGGAAAGAAGTAGACACCAATGTTCTTGGTTCTGGTTGTATCCTCAAACTTCATTCATCTTCCTCTGCAGAATGTAGTGTGCTGTAGAACACCTTTGAAAACTAACTTGCGAATTTGAAGCTTATGTTATTAGTCAAAGGGATTGTTGCTCTTTAGTTATCTTTTTGAATCCATTGGCTCAAGCAAGAATGAGAAGTAGTCTTCTGGGGATGGAAGAGGTCAGCAAAGTGACTATTATGTGGTAGAAATGCTAGTTTGAAATACTATTCAGTAGATTCTGGAAGTAGAAGATTTTTTTTTTTTTTTTGAAAGTTCCAGCTGTGCGTGGAAAAACTTTGTTCCATTGATTTTTTGTTAATGGGAATTCAAGGTCAAAAAGTTACCATTGCCTACTCTTTTCTGATGCAGACTAATAGATGCTAATTGCATTTCTGGAAAAAATACTTTAGAATACCTTTGCTTTGGGGCAAGATCAAAAAGGAGTATGGAATATTACTGTTTGACATTTGTTAACCCAAGTGTTGCATTTATTTTTTAAGTGAATTATTATTAAAAAGCACTATAAAAATCCTGGCCTTTGGGGTGAGGCTTGTGTACTAGAAATTGCTTTAACTTACAGTGGGGGCACTGTTGCTTCTATTAGTTATTGGACACAGTGCAATTTTTAATACAAAACAGATTGCAAGGATTTGTAGTGAAGTGCCTTAAAGACAGTGCATGAAGGGAGTATGAAAACTGTATCTTGCGTTATGAATGGTGGCTTTTAATGATCATGCTGCAATTCCAGTGACAAGTTCAAGAGAAAACTTGTGAGTACTTTTACACCAGGCTTACTTCCCTTTGTGTTACTTCTCTTTGTCCAGGGGTTGTCAATGAGGCAAATCAGATTCCGGTTCGATGGGCAGCCAATTAATGAAACAGACACACCTGCACAGGTAAACAACAGAAGCGAGACCAAAGAACTGTATTTGAAATTTGCTGCAGGAGTTGATGCTTCTGTTTCATATAAAATACTTGTGTAATTGCACATATTGGTGATAGAACTTGATCTTTTTTACCATTATTTGGGTATAACTAGTTTAGAATTACTGGAAATGGAATCTAAGACTTCTTGAGTGTTTTGAATAGTAAGTCAGTATCACTAATAAAAAAAATGAAGTACAGTGTATACAGATGGTGAGTCTTGTAAAACTCACTTTATTGAGTCACAGCTCTGAGATAAGAATTGGTAAGTTAAGAATTGAGTTTTTCCTGAAGCAATGGCTTTATTTTTTTATGAAAGCTTGCCAGGATGTTATCAAAGATCCGGTTTGCAAAGTTGCATTTGTAATACAAAAGTCATTTTCTGTTGTTTGTAAACTGAAGCTCTGTTTCAGCAGCATAAAATTAATGAATACTGTGAAGTTTGGGTTGTCTGTAATTAGTTAAAACGAAAGCCATTCCAATAACAGAATGGTTCACTGTGACTCTTGAGTATGTTTTTGTATTGCTCCACATAGCTGTGTTTAATCAGCCTTTCCAAGTGATACAGCTTTATATGCTTTTCAGAACCACTTGTTATGAAATAAGGGACTCTTGGTTTTAGAAGGCTTATGGTAGATCTGTATTTTCTTAGCAGTTGCTCCAAAGAATATGCCTCTCATGGCCACAATCTATGCAACTTTTTAACTTGGAATACTGATAATTGAGGCAACAGGGTGCTTTTGTCCCCATCCATGTTATGCTGAAGCTAAGGATCAGTCTATTTATAGCTGTGGTAAATGCCATAGACCAGTTTGTTTTCCTGGAGCAGAAATTGAGACTGTTTAGAAATATAACTTACGTTAGTTACAGCAGCTCCTTCAATCTTGGTACAGATTTTGTCAGTAGGTAACATTAACATCCCAGGAATATCAACTGTGAAAATTATGGTGAAAAAAAGAGTTGTATCAATCAAGTATTGCTGTTCCTCATTGGCAGTTTGTTATGTGGTTGACCAGGTAAAGTGTTTTTAATTTTTTTGTGCTTGCTGATACTTGGTTTTACTGCCTGATTGGGCTAGGGGCCTTAATTATAGTCTGCTTTCTTTAGTGCTGTAGCTGAAGCCATTTGCACATTTCAACAACAACAACAAAGTGGAATTGTGGCAATGTCCTAAGGTAAACTGAGGAAGTAAATAGGAGAAAGAAGATGCAATAGCAAAGTAGGCAACAGAATTAAAATATTATGAATGCTGATTTTTCCATAGGAGTCATACAGTGCACCCTGAAGTTATGCACTAGAATTCATTCTAGGACAACAGCTGTCGACTGGCACTTTTTTTCCATGTAATTTCTTTGCTTTTGGGTTATGGTGAAGTAAGTTAAATGTAAAAAGTGATGATGATGGAGGGGAGCAGGGCTGGTCTGGTTAAGTTGCATAAAAAGTAAACATGGAGATAGGAAATGTAAGAACAACCCAGCCTATAGTAGATATCTGAGAAGAGTTGAAAGCCTTTTTTCTCTTTTCTGCTGTAGTTGGAAATGGAGGATGAAGATACAATTGATGTGTTCCAGCAGCAAACAGGAGGAGTTTACTAAACAAACAAACAAACAAACACACAAAAAAAGAACCTGCTACTTTCCTCTCCAGAACTGTGCTCCCACAGGCGACACATTCACAATTAGAAAAATGAGACTTGGTTCAGCCACATCCTGACTACTGCAGTATAGTTTTCTCTCTTCTCTCTTTGATTTTTTTTTTCCTATTCCTTCTATTGTACATAAAGTAACTGGTGTATGTGCACAGACATAATGCATATTTTTTTTAACTAAATGGCCAATGGTATGTTTTGATCAACATTTAATGGAGATGGGGTGGGAAAACAAACTGGTTCTGTGAAATTGCCCCTTTCTCCGTTAGTGGCATGCTCCTTCTACTTTTATCTTTATATTCCAGTAAGTTATTTTGCTCTCACTGTTTAAAAACAAAAACCTTGCATACCTTGTTTGATTGGATAATTTCAATGTTTTTCTTTTATCATTGTAAAACCAAGGACAATTTTATAACTTTTTTGTACGTAGCTGTTACATGTAGAGCAATCTCTGTCTAAGTAGGGGTAAATTACTCTAAAAAAAAAAAAAAAAAATCCTAGATAGTTTTCCCTTCAAGTAAAGCGTCTTGTTGTTTAAATAAACTTCTTGTTTAAAATAACCAGTTTTCTTTATTTTTCTGTGGAGTAATAGTACTCGGCACTTATTCCTTTCTCTGCAGCTTTTTATGCTTCTCAGTTCTCAGCTTTCTGTGTGGTAAGTAAGCATAATCCCCCTTTTACAGTCAGAAGACTGTTGGAAAATGAAAGGCTTCCTTGAGACTTCTCAGCCAGTCCATAGTTGAACTAGAAATAGAAGTCGGTTTTCTCTTCTTTTGGTGGTTTTTTTGTGTGTGTATGTTCTGCTAAGCAAAAAATGTTTGATTAGGCAAACTGCAAAATACTGGACTACTTACTAATGCCTTTGGCTTGAGATCTTTTTGTCAGTTTTTAGTAGAAGCATCATTATTGTTGTTACAGTAGCTTATTTAAAACTCTGTATTTGAATGCTTTTTGATGTAAACGTTAAGTTACAAAGAGCAAATAATTTTGTTAATCATTCAGTTTACCGTGGTATCAAATGGGAGATGCTTGGAAATGTAAAGCAAAAATAAAAACCTGAGTTCTGGTTTTGGGTGTATAGCTATGGTCGTGTAGATTCCAAGCTCTGCTTTACCATTGTGATGTTCCTGCTTGAAAGGGGAAGAGGTTTGAAGTACCAAAGGGAGCTAGTGACAATGATGTTTTTCATGAGTCTTTTCCACAAGGGTGTTGTTCCTTAGTTTTCTGGGGAGGTTTATAGGTTGCAGTGAAAATGCGTGGACGTTCGTGAAAGGTTATATGCCTGTCTGCTCAGCAGCCCCAAAGCATTCTCTGATGTCTTAGGAATGTTCTAATATTTTGTAGTGTTTGCAGTAAGTTAATGCTCTTTTAGGTACTAACTTGTTAGCTGAGCTTACTTTTTGGTGGTAGTTTTTGTAATAGTTAATTCGAGAAGTGATTATTACACACTAGGCCTGTGCCTGCTGGATCTGGAAATTCTTTTTCTGGCAAAATGATGGGTCTGTGCATTTAGCTGGTGGACAATGATCTATTTGATTGTCACAATTTTAACACATTTGATACTACATTAATTGCATCTGATGTAGCTATAAGAAAAATAGCTGGTTTTGCAGTTGCTTTTGACTATATAGCTGAAAGATGTAATCTACTGTATGCCATTGTTTTAATTCTAGGAACTTCTACTGCTAAGCAGGTTACTTCTTATTCTGGTATGTATCTTGTAGACTTATGTGGTATATTGCAAGGTTGGAATTCTCTCTCGTGAACAAATGTTTTCATATCCAAACTCATGAAGGCCTGGAAGAAACTTCTTCAAAATAAAAGGTATGGGGAATATATTTCAACACCTTTCATAGGTTAGACGTGGAATACTTTCCTCTTTGGCTTTAGAATCTCTGGTTTTCAACCTGGCTAGACTTCTGATAACAGTATATAAAATTCTTTCAACTTGATGTCATGCCAAAACTTTTCCCCAGAGAAAGCTGTCTTTATCTTGTTTGGCCAAAAAAGATGTTTGGACTTGCTCTGGTTTCTGAAGAAAGGGTGAGGTCTCCTTAAATACAGGGTTTTTTCAGCCCAGCTTAAGACATTGAAGCACAAAATTCACTGTTGTGTCTTGCCTACTATTTTTTCTTTCCTGAGGCAATACAAGTCAAGTGGCAGGTACTGAATGGCATGCTTTCAAAAACAATGTCTTAATTTCCTGAATTAGTAGAGTGGTGCTTCATCTGCCATGAACTTATGTGCAGGATTCTTGTAATATAATGTTCCATTAATAAAATGAGACCATTTAACGTGAATTTTGATTAGCGTACCAAAATTCCCCTGTACAAAAATGAAAAACATAGGCTTTCGTACCTTTGAATTGATGTGGCAGCTTTGGAAATACACTTTAATTAAGCATAAAGTGAAATTTCCTCTAGTATTTAGCAACAGGCTATTAAAAAAATGGAGAGGTATTGATCACCTAAATTTCTCCACTTCTAACATCTTTCTGCTATTCACTTGAGCTTGCTCCTCGTATTTCTGAAATAATTCCTCTAACAGTGCTGAATGGTTTTTATGTAAGATGGTGACTGCAATCAAAAACTGATAAAATGGTCTTTTCCGAGAGCTGTTTCCTTGATCAGATAAAAATCAAGAAACTCAAAGATTTTAAGTAACTTAGTTCCTTAAGAGTCCCAAACATTTTATTTCCGTTAGTGTAGTGAACTGTTAAGTGGACTGGCACATTCTGATAGATAATGTATTTGTGTACACAGCAGTGCAGAAATACTAACCTGTTTTTTAAAAAACTTTTTTTAGAACTCTTCTTGCATGGTCTTGCAAATACTCTCCTTATCACAGAACTTGTTGCTTGTTGGTACTTCTCTGCTGCTAGAGAATTTACCTGTTGATTCCTGTGTGCTGGGACCTAAGTGGTTTTGGTGTGAATTCATCATCACTAAGAAAGCTACTAACTAGGGGTGATGATTCAGAAGTGTATGAAGTACAGGGCTGTAAACAATTTGGATCAAATTATTTGGAGTTCACTTTGCTGTTTGGCCTGGCTTGATTTGTAATGATTCTTGGGTTTACGCTGGTAGCCTAATGGACTACTAGAAGTCCGTGTGTTGGAGGATAAAGGAAAACTGGGCAAAGAGATCTTATCACACTAGTTGGGAGGTAAGTTTTTTGTTTGTTAAACAGCTGGGATCTTTCAAGAGCCTGGGCAAATTGTATTATTACCCACAATTTTCAAGTAATGTATTCTAAAGTGATTGCCATGCAATTTAGTTAATAGTCCTCTCATGGTTTTTTAAAAGAAAAAGAATGGAGTAAGTTGTAATTGGATACAATACTCTAGCAAGTTCTTGTGGCTGGTAAGACCTTGCCTTCAGTGTATGCTGGTTCTTTAGTCCCTCAGACAGTTTCTGTTTCAGTTGGTGGAATGGACGCAACCTTAAGCATTATTTGGCTTTCCAGTTATTTAAAAAGACATAACCGAAACTGTTCGTTTCACGTAAGGCATTTTTATTCATGTATGGCAGAGATACTGACAGATTGAAAGCACAGCTGGTTTTGGTGGGACCCTGAGTTAACACCTGAAAATCAGTGCCTTAGTTTATCTGAACAATGGGTATAATACCCACTTAAAAGGGCTCTTGTGAGGATCTGTATTAAGTGGCCTGAGATGCTGGTTCAAAAGGGGTTCTGGGAGTGCAAGGCTGTTCTGAAATGGAATAAGCTAAACTGCCCAGAGTGTAAGGAAATACTCCAAGGGGTAATGTGAGAGGGATTCTTGTACTGGCATATGGAGGTGTTCTCAACAAAAGAAAAATCCCTAAAGTAGTACTAAGATAATTGGTTCTTCAAGATAACTACAATATCAAACCAGATATAGCCTCTCTGCAAAGGTTATGGTCAAAACGAGGTTATTCTCTTCCAAGAATATTACTTTCTAGTACCTTCACTTCATTACGTCTGAGTCAGGCGATGTAATTTAAGTGCTGTCGTTTTGTCTGTTGGATACTGGTTCTATTGTGACCATTACTGCAACATTAATGAAAAGGTATAATGTGACTGGCACAAAAAAATAATACTTTCTGTGCTTCAGCCAGTTGGAAAGAATTGAATTTCTAAGGAATAGCAATTTGTTTTCAAAGCTAAAAATGAAAAACTAGATGCTTCCTTGATCATCTTCTATTAAATCGAAAGTGAACAATAAATTGAAGGATTTTTATTAGAATTTTAGATTGTGGCCACTTCTCAGTATGCTTGCATCAGCTGGTGTGACAGACTGTTGTGGAGTAATAAAAGACAATGTAAAAGCATTTAAATAACTTGAATTATTCTTAACTATATTACCACTGTAATCTAATACATTTCATTCTCTGGATTGTTGAGGTTTGTTCATTCTGGCTCTTAACCGGTTGCCAAACTGAATGTGTTCTGATAGCGAATAATTTAATCCTCTAATTTATATTGCTTTTTTGTACTTGGTGTCAGAATGCATTGGTAGTACAGCACTTCTCCCTGGTGGTTAGGAGTGTGAGGATAAATAGGAGATGGAAGACTGGATTTTGATCCCTGTTTACTGTTTTTGGTTGGCCTTCAAGATGCTGAATTACAGAGGTTTCCTGTAGCATGGGACTAATGGTCTTACTCTGACATGGAGATGCTGGGAGGCCCAGCTGGTGCTTATGAAATGGTTTGAGTCCCTCTGAGGGGAAGAGTTTTCCTCTTCTGAAGAATTTCAGCTTGTGCGGGAGGGATCAAGTAGGGCTAGTGATGCTATGAAGGCAGTGGCTTGCTGTCAGCACTGATCCCAGAAGTAAGGTCAGAGGGGTGCTGTACAAAGACAACAGAAGTGTATGAGTTGGTGAGGAGCTGCAGTGGGAATGGGGACTATGGGAAGAACTGTAGGTTTTGATAGTTGTGATATGAGGATGACTTTGGAGCGCTGGGGGAAGACTAAGGTTGTGGAAGCCCAAATAGATAGTAAATAGATATTGCTCCTTAGGAAAGGAATATTCTCTGGAGGTATGTGGATGCAAAGGACAGCCTTTGTGATGAATTTTGTGATGTTTAGATGTCCCCACTTTCGGCATGCAGTCCACGGATCTCATTAAAGCACATCTGATGCCCTGCAAGGGCTCTTGAAGGATCACTTGATTAAGAAAACTTCACAGTTCAAGCAAATTCAGACAAGACAAAAGTGGAATGAAAGGAGATCTTTGAGGACACTGACTTCCTCTTCTAGTGATGCTTGTCTTTTTTTCCACTAAGGAACAATGCTGTGGAGTATACTTCAGACTTGGTAATGCTGGATGCCCAGACAAGAACAGCACCACGAATTGGGCACTCTGCTTTTTATGTTGTTCAGAACTATGTCTCTGCAGCTTGGAGAGGAGTCTGTACATTGTGATTCAAGCCTCCTTCCCAAATAGTAACTTAGTGTTACAGACTTTACCTGAAGATGTAAAGAGGCACCAAAGTAACTTTCACAACTCTTGCAAGCTACAGCACCTGCTTGGTAGGACAAACCGTGGAATCTGTAGGGCACCAGTCTTCCACTGAACTTCCACCATGCATTGCTTCAGATACAAAAGTCTTTTGACAGCTGCAAATCTAACTGTAACAAGAATTATTTATTAGCTGATGCTTAGTCTTTCCTTCAGCTGTGAATGAATTAGGGGAAGAAGAGAAGACAAGACTTGAGTCAAAACCTTTTTTTTGTACAATGTGCTTGAAATAAAGAAAGAATGCTCTTTGTGACTGCCATAAGTAGCGGAGACTGGCGTGAAGAAGAAACCCTTGGTCATGGGAGGATGACCAAGCTGAGGCTGTTCTCAAACCAGTGGTATCTCTCCCTGCCTAACCCTTGCATTTCCTGCAGTCTTGTTCAGACTTCCAGATGCTTTTTGCATTCATCGCTGGTTGAATTTCAACAACAGGTGGAATTGTTTGGTGTCTGAATGTTTCAAACAGCTGCTGAGAATTGTTCTTGTCAAATGTCATCATCCTGGGAAGGATGGTAAGCCCAGTTTCTGTAGCCATCTTCATAAACCTCTTCATCTTGTTATGGGTAAATAATCAGCAAAGAAGCTTTTATTTAAAGACTATGCTGCAGTCAGGACTGTCTGAGAGATCAGTGGGGTCCCTTGGAAGTACTGGAGGTTTAGAATGCTAAAGCTGCATGTTAAAACTAGCTTTGTCAGAGGGAACGGGTTTTTCTTCATACTGAATTTAAAAAATGGCTCCGTATGTCTCAGGGGTACAAATTTAAGAGTCAAATTCTGTGGGTTTGAATAAAAAGCATTTAGATGACAAAATACTTTGAAAGTTCCCAAGAGAGCAGCTGTTTACCTGTATGCAAGTAGGTATCATTTGACTTCTTAATGCCCAAGCCTAAGGGATAACAGAATTAAAACAACTGTGTCATGTTACTTAAAGTTTCCCTTTAATCTACCTCTAGAAAGATGTGATGTGACAGGGAATTCCCTGGGGATGTAAATAGTGGTTGGGCCTTTTTTTTTTTTTTTTAAACAATTTTTTTAATAGATTCTAGATTAGAAAAAAAAAATACTGTGGTCCTGTTTGTGTAGGTTTAGCAGTTCAGCTTCCTTCTGAGTTGTGTTAATATTAAAGGCTGGTGATAATTCAGACACATGACATAGATACTTGTACATAGAGTGAAGGAGCACAAATAAAAGCTTGTATTTTCCAGACCAAAAAGAAGTATTTTCTAGAGAAAAGTGTTTTGGGGGTATTAAGGGCTGTTACTAGTGCAAACTGGGAGGAATGGATAGAACACATAGGGGTTTTCGTTTGCCCTTCTCGTTCCTTTATGCAAGTACTAATTAAAATAACATTTGCAGTGGGAGGTCCTGACACATTACTTTTGGAGTAAAAGTTGTGGTGATCAAGGAAGCATCTGTGTGTCTGAAAGCTGCAGGGAGTTCAGGAAGCTCCCAGTCACCAAATCAAAGGTGGATTTGACAGATAGGTCAACAGCCAACATCTGGTAATTTTAAATTATGTGCTGTATGAGTTTTGTGCTGGCACTTGGTGGAAGATACACGGCACAAAAGCATGCGGCCTTGTGTTTTTAAGATACAAGTGAGCAGTGTCGCTGGGCTTTGTAGTCCACTTACCATAGACGTTCTGGGACTTGCCTAATTTTCATGGAATACGCCACTGCTCCAAAATCCTCTGGTATTGCAAATTATTTTATTCCACCATGTCTTTTGAGATGACAGCATTTCACACCAGCCTTGCGTGTCTCTTAAGGCCGTTGGCTTTGTCTATCCTCCTTGAAGCCAACTTCTAACGCCACAGCAGCCTTGTGCGAACCTTCCGCGCCTTGATGGCCTCTGTGTTGTTCATCCACGTACTTTGGAGTTGCGCCATGACGTGCTCTGAGGCAACCTCAAGGCTGGCGTGAGCCGGGCCACCTCCCAGCATGGTGATAAGTGTGAGGGAGCGGGGCGTCAGCGGGGATGGCCAAGTGGAGTGCCGGGTACGGGTGTTGGTGGCCCGATGGTAGTTGAGGTGATGTCCTTGGAGGTGGCTTTGGGGGCAGGAGGGGCACGAAGGGCTGTTTGTCGAGGAAGGGCCACGGGTGGGGTGGTGGGGCCTCCCCCCTCGCCTGGACTCCCCTCACGGCGCGGCCTCCCCTCACAAGGGAAACGCCGCCGAGACTTTTGTCTCACCTCGTGGGGCTAAGCCAATCACAGCTCACCTGGTATGAACGACAGGCCTCCCGCCAATCATCAACAAAGGGCGCCACCGCCCAGGTACAGCCAATCACCGCAGAGCAGACGTATTGCTTCACCAATGAGCTTTTACGAATGAGGCAAGGCGCCTGGGAATAGACGGTGAGGCGGGCCAAGGGGCAGAGTGGCAGGGCGCGGTCGAATAGCCGCTCGGGATTGGGTTTGAACCGCCCAATGAGGAGGCTGCTGGGGGGGGTGGGCCTTAAGGTGAGTATAAAAGGCGCCGCCGGTGCGGGCGGCGGCTGCAGTTGTCACCGGCAGCAGCAGGGTAAGGCAGGGACGGGGAGGGTGCTCCGTCCCCGGGACCGTCACCGCCCGCTGGCCTCTCAACGGAGCCCTTTCCCCTTCGTCCATCTCCTCCGTCCCTGCCGCCATGACCACCACGACCACCTTTTCGGGCATGGACCCCAGTGGCAGGAACAGCTCCAGGTCCGGCGGTGGGGGGGGGGGGGGGGGGGCTCGGGAGCCGTTGGGACCATTAGGGCGGTGGGGGCTGAGGGCGTTCGCGGCGGGGCCGTCACTCCCCCTCGCCTCAGGGCCTGGGGGCCCGGCCGGGCACGGAGGGGGCTGCCCGGAGCGGCTCTGAAGGGGGGTGGCGGGACGCGAGGCGCGGTGCTTGGGCGGGTGGGGGGGAGCGGCGGTCGCCGGCGGGGTCCAGACTCGGCGTGTGCGGTTCCTCTTCGCCGTTTACCGAGCGGGTCGGCGGGAGGCGGCGGCGGCGGCGGCCGCACCCACCCGGGGGCAGCGGGCTGCCTGTCGGCTCGGCGAGTCAGCTGCGCTGCCGGGGGGGTGGCGTTGAGGGGGGGACAGGCAGGCAGGCCGTGACCGTGCCCTGCCGCAGCTGCCCGGAGGAGGGGGGTGTGGGAGCCGCAGGGGTGGGAGCTGGCGAGACCCACCCCGGGCTGCTGGGGTGTGCGTGTGCGTCCCTGCCTCTTCCTAACAAAGAAGGGAGGCGACTCCCTGCCTCGCTGCGCGGCCACGCAGCCCCACCGCGGGGGGAGGGCGGGCGGGTGGGGAGGGGGGCACTGCACCGCCGGCTCCCCCTCTTCTCCCCGCCGCCCTTCCCTCCCCGCGGCTGCTAAGACCGTCCTCAGCCCCTTGGCCTGGCGGAGCAGCCCCCAGGCTGCCGCGTTCTGGGTGGGGCCGAGCGGGCTCCATTGTCTGCTCTCCCCGGCCTCCCCACCTGCCCGCTTCGGCCGGGAGCCCGCCGCTCGGCCGCTGTCCCGCTCCGCTCGCAGCTCGGTTCCCCGCACGCCGCTGCGTTTGACGGCCGGCCGGCCGGCACCTCGCCCTGGCCGGGGTGGCCGTTTTGCTGAGGAGCTGCTGCTGCTTCTCGCTTGATCGTCGGCTCGCAGGGAGCATGCTCGGGGGCGGGCGGCGGGGGGGTGCCCCTTCTCCCGGCTCCCACCCTGCGGCGGGGCCTCGGCCGGGCTCCCGGGGGGCAGACGGGGGCTGGGAAGCGGAGGGGGTGGGGAGGGAGCCGTGGCCTGCCTCGAAACAAAGAAAACTTGGCAGGTACGTCTGGAAGAGATGCGCGGCACTCTGTCGGGCACCCACGTTTCTGCAGGAGTAACAGCTGGCTTGGAGAGGATCGTGTCGGTTTTTCAAGCTATCGTGTCTTTTTTTTTTTTTTTTTTTTTTCCCCGTAAGGTTTTGGCCTGACAAAGCAGATGCTTCCTGTTTGCTTCTGGCTCTTTGGGGTGCATTTTAAAGCGAAAAAAAAACCCCGAGCCCTTTACAAAAGTGCTTCCTGGAGGGAGCCTGTGGATGAATTTTCAGTATACATCACTGGGTATCAGGTGCAATTTTAAGAGCAGTTTATTGCTTGAAGTGTTAAATGTGGCTTTGATTAAGCACGTTACAACATCTTGAGGCTGTGAGAGGCTTCTAATAAAATCTGTCAACCTTTAGCCAAGGTTGGCAAGAGGGATTATTCCTTTTTAACGGTTTGAGTGATGGCTTTTTTCCTTCAATTGCCTCTTCTGTTAATTTCGTTAAGACTGTCAGTGGAAAGTGTTGCGCCGTTAAGAGAGTACCGGTTTCACTGCTCTGGTAAAATAAAGGTGATCTGAGATCTGGGAGCAAGCCCTTCTTTGAACAGACTGTTCTTCAAATTAGTAAGTGTAACAGATGTAACTAGGAAAATAAACCTTGTACACGGTGACATTTCCTCTGGAAAAAGATAAGGGAGGGATTCAAGATCATTACACCATATCTCTAAATTCAGAAGGAAGACAAAGCAAGTCATAAAAACGTTCTTGGGTTTTTAAAACATACTATACAGTCTCCTGGGATCCTCCCATTAGCAGCTGAGCATTAGTAATTAGAACTTTGGAGAAGAATTTTGTAAGGAAAAGTAGTTTGCTAGTTAAGTAACACTAAATATCCATGCTACGCACCTTTGTGAATTTTTCTTGCTGTTGTGTTTTTTGAGCTCTGTAGGCTGGAGAAGTGTTTTTGTGTTGCATCTGGAATGTAATAAGCACAAAGTCTCTAAAGATCTGAATGCTTTTACTGATGGTGATATTGTAAAATCAGACATGTTCTTTGTGTTGAATTCCGAGGTTTGGTGCATTAACAAGCTGTATGCTGTTTTCTGTTGCAAAGTTTTAACTTTATTAAATTATTTGTAAAGAAGAGGAAGTGTGCACCATGCCTAGCTTGTTCTGGTCTTTATTTTGGAGCACTGGATATCTTGAAAGCCCAGTTCTGTTGGTGTACTCGCATCTCTCTGAGGGTTGTGACAGTTCTCATATGGCCTTATACGTTTTTATTCTCCTGGCTTTTGTCTGGCTTCTCCAGCTAACACATCAGCCTTGAAAAGACCTCGTGCTTAAGAAAATAAGATCTGAAGGAATTTACAGTTAAAGATTTATTTTGCTGCTGTTGCTAATTTTGGTTGATTTCTGCAAGTTGGAAAGCAGACCACAATATTGCTCATGAAGTACTGAGCAGGCTTCTTTTGCGTCTGTCTAATAGAAGATTGTTAGATTTAGGTTATGTATCTGGAGCTTTGTACACGTGTCTCTCCTAATAATAGTCTAACTTAAAACTGTTTAATTGCACTTTGGAAGTCTAGTTGCATGATACGGACTTGAGGGTTTTTCTGACAAAACAAATCTAGATACTGCAGCCCCCAGTCATCAGTGATGCAACCAGCACTTTGGCTCATGCGCCAAACTTTAGTCTTTGCTATGCTGCCAGTTTGAAAATTAATGTTAGCTTTCACAAGGTTCTCTTAAAAAAGCTGAAATTTGACATGCCCACATGCCTTTTTTTTTTTTTTTTTTTTTAATTGGCTCAGACTGAAGACTGGTAGCACCAGCTTTTGTTGACACCAGATGAAGCAGGGGCACAAGTACAGTGCAGGAGTATTTTATTTTTGTAGGTGTTGCTAAAGAGAAGAGTAGTGGAGATATGGTGCCTGGATTGAATGCTGGCAGGCAGCTTACCTTCCTAGTTCAAATTATGCACTGAAGACATGATGGTCTGTGTCATTTGTTAAAAGCCAATGCATAATACAGTCGTCTCGCATAGTTTCAGTTTGGACAGAATTTAGACTGTATGACTGTCCCATTACAAGAGCCAACAACCATCTCTTTGTTTTTTAGTCTCATTTTATATGTTGGAGTGCAGCTTAGTAGTGGTAATGGTACACACAAGGTTATAAAGCTGACTCTCTCTCCAGAGTGCTGCGTCCTCCTGGTGGCGGGTCCAACTTTTCCTTGGGTTTTGATGAACCGAAAGAACAACCTGTGCGAAGGAACAAAATGGCATCCAGCATCTTTGGAACTCCTGAAGAAAACCCACCTTCCTGGGCTAAATCATCGGGTAAGAACGTAGTGCTTTGTTTCCAGATATGTTGGCATGCAGTAATTCATTTTTTGTATCAGCCTGAAGCTGCTGGTGGCTCAGCGTGGAAACCAGGGTTTGCTCCCTACTTGGTAGTTTAGGGCGATAAATGATGTCTACTTGCATGGGGTTTTTTATTTCTCATTTTGAAGTGCTTCCAGAGAGGTTTTTTTATGCAAGTCTTGGGCATAGGTGTTGCAAGCAGAGAATTGTATTTTGGATGCAATTTCTCCAAGTTAATCAAGTCACAGTAAGGTGAACTTGTGTCTTGGTATTTGGAGTAGCACTGATTGGTCTTGATTATTGAGAGGAAGTTTAGCTTTGTGTTGTACTTGCAGCTGGGATTAAGCTTCCATTTCTGCAGAGCACTGCCAGTATGGATGGCCTTGGGACGCTAGCTTCCATCTGTTTAAATGACACCCTCAACTGCATGAGATGCTGTTGTAAGACAGTAATTTGTGAGTTATTATCTAAAGGACCAGGACTACTTAGAATGGTAAAGCTTTAATTTAAAAAGAAAAAAAAGAAAAGAAACAAAAAAACCCTAAACACCCAACTCCCCCTGTAAATGCCAGACTATTTATGCTCTGCTTTCCCAGGAAGTTTATCTTGCAACCTAATTAGAATCAATCTTGGCTCCTAGGGACTAAGCCAGGTGAAATCAGAGATGACTGTGAATCATCTGGACCACAAAGAAGAAACTCAACTGATGCAAACTGTGGAGACTTTGTAGATCCCAAGGTCAGTACATTAAGTATGAAGAGCGTGATAATGGGACAATTCCCACTCTGTACGCTTTATCACCAATGTTCACAAAGTTGGAAGCATTGTAGGATTTGAAGCCTTATTCTTAAATCTGTTCTTTTCCTGAAGGTTCTCTTTTCCATGTGATAGACTTACAGTATGTTAATGAAGGGCTGGATTTTTCTAAAAGGACCACTTTCTAGAGCTCTTAACTCTTCTTATTGATGAGACAGTAATGAAGTGGTGTGAAATCCAGCTTCAGCCATGTGTGTAATTGTGTGTTTTAACAGATTTTACAAACAGTAGTTACCTACAACAAACTCTGTCTGGATCTGACAAAGGACTTGGTTTCACATCCCAACAAGTACTTACCTCAATAGCATGAATGCTTGTTTTCTTTCTGTCACTGTTTTTAATAATACCATCAGGTGTGTTAATTTCTATATATACTGTCTACTTGGTAGCAATATGGAGCACTATTTGTAGTGTTAATGTGGGATTTCCTAGATGTATGATTACACTTAATAGGAACACCAGGATGGAAGTATAGTAATTCCTCTGAACTTAGAAAAAACAGGAACCTAGGTAGGCTGTACTTGCATAAACAAATTCTAGAGGGGAACAAAAAAAGAAACCTAGTTCTTTAAAGCTCTCCAGCTTTAGGTTTTCTGAAAAGAGCTGCATAGGTAAATCGTTGATCTCAAATGTTGTGGCAGATACCTTTTGCCTCATGGATTATAAAGAGCAAGTTTTATTTTGATAATGCGCATCCACCATCACAACCTATTTTTGTTATTAATAGGCGCTTTGAGCCATGAAACTGTTCTTTGTTGCAGAAAATGTCTTGTTACAATTTAGCAAATGTAAGTGAGATTAAATTTATAGCTGCTACCACAGAAGACAAACTCTTTAGTCTAATTCTATTTTCTACTTAATTGTATTAAATACTGTGGTTCTCAGCTTTGCAAACAGATTCTTCCAATGCAGAATACTTTAATTTTATGCATTAGTTAGAGCTACAAACAGCAGAAGCTGGAGCTAGTGTACTGTAGCCCAGTTTGAGATTTAAGACAATGTATTTGTGTGAGTTTCTGTGTGTTTATATCCTGATGACTGCAGTTACACTATGTAATTAACAATGTTTTATCTATGAAAGTTGATGAAACTTCATGCCATTGAGGAACTTTGGCTGCTGCTGGAAGACTTTCTGTATCTTTGTGTCAAGTTGCAGCCTGTGAACAGCTTCAGTATGAAAAGAATGTTTAGCTGTTTATGTGGTGACGGAAACTTTATCAGTAACATTGCAAAAAGCTGATCTCTGTTTCACAAATGAAGTTAAATATCCTGGATAGAACAAATGCTCTTGGCCTTGCTAACAGTTAAATGTTTGTTGTTGGAAAGAGTCACTTGGTAGAAAGGAGGGGACACTGAATTATTGCTAATTGTTTACAGTATAACATTCTTGTAACTACTGCTCAGCAGTTACAATGTTCTGGTTACTGTCAGTGCTGCCTAATTTAGGCTGCTGTATATAATAAAGTGTTCTTGCTGACCCATGTCCTTCAGAGTGTGGGAATAACAAGTATGCTGCGTTACAGGTTGTCAGGATTACTGCAGTAGTATCTGTCTATTTACCTAACATACTTCTAGAAGTTAAACAGCTGATGAAATTATATTAGTCACTCCATAAGAATTGGCGCTTAGAAACCCATAATATTAATCTGCAGAAATATGTATGTAGAACCCACTGTGCCACTCTGATATCTGTCCCTAAGAGCCCATTGCTGGTCTAAAAGTGCTTCATTGGGTCTGTCACTCAAAGTGTCACTAGATAGAGCAGTGTCCCCCACCACCGTGGTCGTAATGTGGAGTATTGAGTACCCTGTTGATGGAAGGGGAAAATACATTGTGAAGTGTGAGATATAATGTGTTTCTCTCTCTTCTAGGGAGGAGATGGTGGTGGTGAAACTTCTGGTGAGTAACTCCTTTGGACTCTTCTGGTAAAAGCCTTTTGCAGTTAGGCACTTTTGAAATAGAAGAGGATGTAGGATATGTAAATGGTCATGTATTAGGAGAGAGGGAGCTTGGGGTTGTCCATTGAATCCATCAAATCAATAAAGTGACCTGACTACTTCAGTGGAAGTGTGGTTATGGAATGAAATGGTGGAGTGCCTGTTAGTCATCAGCTTAAAAATGAGAACAGTCCTGTTCATTTATTTTGCCAGCAGCAGTTGGTGTTGAGATTTGTTTAAGTACTAGAAGGCAAGGTGGATACTGTATGGCTGTTCTTATAATTAAATAGTACCATCAACTTAATTGATTTTAGTTTAGCAATTTACTTCTTTCCCGTTGTCTTCTCATACAGCAAATGCTACATTCACAGAAATGATCAAACCCAGCTACTGCATCTGAAAGTGTCTGCATTAACTAGCTTCTAAGTTCCTGTTGCTTTTTAAATGCTGATTCTTGCCAAGGAAGTTCATATGCATACTGCAAATTTCATGTAAACAGAGACATTTCCCCAAGCAGCATGCATGTTAACCTTGAAGTGTTTTTTCTAGCTCTGAGGCTGGAAATCTCTCCTTTGTAAGATTCACCTTAAGAATAGCTTACTTCCTGATGAGAGGAATGTGTATGTTGACTGCATGCTTTCTAAGTGCTACTTTCAACACCTAAGAGTTGTGGGAGATCACTAAAGCCATTAGCAGTTCCATGTCCTGAAAAGACTTCTGCTGGGAGGCTGAGAGTTTTTCCAGAATGTTTTTAACTACCTCTGAGCTGTATCTGTGCCCAAATTAAGTCTTGCTTCTTTAGCAGGCTGCTTCTAATCAAACTATACAGGCTTCTTTAGTACTTCTTTCCCATGCCTGTCTGATCCTAATTAGCACTGTAGGCATTTAGAGTTTATGTCTTGAGTAGGAGGATGTGGTTTGATAATAGAAGTAAACTGATCTAAGGGCTCTGCTGCTTCTCCTGGTACTTGCTTAAACCAGCTCACCATGGGGCCAGATGAGAGCCTGTAGGCGGTGGTGAGGTGAGAAGAGATGGGATGGGAGGAAGCAGAAATAGGGCTGTCTGGGTTAGCAATAGCTGACAAACTTCTGAGTACAAAGTGATATTCCTGACTTTTAGAAAAAGTTCATGTTTTCACAGGTTTCATATTTATTGGCTTTTGGGTTGTTTCTGGTAGGTGACAGTGAAGGAAGTTCTTATCAAGTAACAAGTAAATGTTTGCTGGGAGGTGTTGGGGTTTTTTTGGGTTTGGTTTTTTTGTTGGGTTTTTTTGGGTTTTGTTTTTTTTTTTTTTTAAAAAAAAAAAAAGGCATTACTGGAAGGTAACTGGGATTGTCTACTGTTGTGGCCATGACTAAAAATTACATTTTTGAAGATGGTCAAGATGAAATAAAAATGACAGGCAAAAGTTTGAACATTAAACTTTCACTGATGGTACTTAGGAAGGAGTAGAAAGTTAATGCTTCCTGGAAATGGTGTCTGTGGCAGATACCTGTGAACCTTGATGGATTGTTAAATTAATTTCTACCAGTGGTAGCTTTAGGTATCATAGCTTAATGGAGCACAGAGTCTTGTTGAGCTAGCTGTGTCACTCCACCACTCAATACTCTGCTGTGTGAGATAGCAGACATGAGCTGGTGAGCATCCCACCTGTCACACGTGTGACTTTGTACTCAGTGTTGTAGACCTGTCTCTGGGTTTGAAAGGGGCTGAATGAACACACCTTCAAGTAAAAACTGTCCGCTTACAAGCTCACAGCATAACTAGATTCTTAATAGGTTTCCATCATTAAAAAAAGTTTATTCTCTTGAATTTGGAAATTATTTTCTGTATGTGACTGATTATAAAGCCCCAAGTAGGTTTCAGGTGGGGTACACCTATTTATTAATAATGCCTGTCCAGGGGAAGAAAACTTGTTCATTTTGCAGTAGTGTTCTTGCTTCCTATTTGCAAGCTGTAGTTCCTTTCTATGTGTCAAAGTTTCCAGTGGTTTGCAGTATACTCAGTAGAAAGCTGTTTAAGAGATTATACCCTTTCTGATAAGGGAAGAACTTTAACATTTGATCTGACTCTGTTGCATTTACCACTTTAGTTATTAGGTTGTCAAACTTATCTATACCTTGATTATGTGGAAAGTACTAACGTGTATATCGGCTGGCTACATGAGCCTCTAAATGCTGCAGAAACTTCTTCCAAAGTCTCCTGTGATAGTAATTCTTGTTTCTTTTGTGATTCAGTTAGCACTGTGTACTTAATGAATGTGACTAGCTAAGGAGAACTGGACAGCACTCAATTGACTGTCACCAATGACTGACTTTACATGATACACAGGAAGGTGGAGTCTGGCCTTTGGTGGACAGATCATCATCATGAGTACTGCTGAAGGCACAGACAATGGAGCATTCAGGGCTGTATGAACAGTGGGCATGGCCACAGTTGTTCTCCACTTGCTGAGTAAGCAGGCAGTGTACGCCTGAGCTACAGAAGCTTCAAGCTTAAAACTTCATATTAACCATTTTGTTCAGATGTGCCTGTGAGTTAATGAATACAGCAGAGAACTTATATTGTAGATTATTTCTGATTGCATGGAGACTATACTAAGCAGCTGGAGTTCTTTGAGATTATTGTAAGCATGGATACAGGGGGTTCAGTGGACACAAGTGGGTTTTCAGTGTTTCTGATAAAATTCTGCATCAAAGATTATTTAAAAAAAAAATAAACAGAGTTGCCACAGGATTGGAAGAAAGCTGCTCCTGTGGATAGGAAAGTAGCTAAATAGGAGGCAAAGGGTAAGGGCTTAGTGATTGCTTTTCATGTTGGAAAAATGAGCTATGGGAAGTGATGCTGGGGCTAGTTTTATTCGGTGCTCTCGTCTGTGACCTGGAAAAGGTAATGAACAGTGAAGTCTTCAATTTTGTTGGTGGTATTAGCTCTTTCAAGTAGTCAAATTGTGCTGATGGTGAGAAAATCTCACTGTCACAAGGACTCAACTAAATAAGATAGGCAGATAAAAAGGTGGCAGGATAATCTTTGTATAAGTAAGTATAAAGTAATGCATCTAGGGGGAAAAAAACCCCAACACCTAAACTGTGCCAGTCTTGTGTTCAGCTCTGTGCAGCAGTTAACTCGGGATCTGCCTTGAGTCTTATTACTGAAAGTTCTCTGAAATGCTTGGAGGTGCCAGCCAAATATTGAATGTCATCAGAGAACGGGAAATGACATAATTTTGCCTCTGTAATTCAAAATGTGGGCATATCACTGTTTGTGTATACAGTCCTTGAAATGTAAAGACCAGAAGGTTGTAGTGAAGGTAAACAAGGGGCAGAGGAAGGTGATGGGAAAGGTAAGGGGGTGCAGTAGCTGCCTTATGAGGAGAGACTAAAATGGCTGTGCCTCTTCAGTTTGAAGAGAAGGCTGGGGGAGAGGGAATACAATCAAGTTTTATTAAATCATGAAGGTGGTGGTTAAGGTGAATGTGCAGCTGTTCCCTGAATCCTCCAAACCAAGAACTAGTGATCATTAGATGAAACTAAGGGGTCTGTCAAAAACAGATGAAGTACATCTTCACAGAGCTGGTGGTGAAGCTCCACTCCCTTCACACCCCACCCCCCCTCCAAGTATCAGGGGGCTACTTGGTGCTGATATTTGGGCCTTTGGCTCATAACTGATTGTGTTACTCTATAAAAATGTGAGATGCTAATGTACTTGCTGTGCTCATTAATTAATTGTCAATGAAGCAGATACATTAGTTATTTGCTACCATGTCTAAAGTGCTTCCTGTGAAGAATTCCTTCTGTGTCCTGTCTTCACTTTTGTTCAGAAGTATTTAAAAGAGATTAAACTATCATGTGCTTTCAAGGGAATGTACTATTGGAGCCTACCCATGCATGGCTGTTCCCTAGTCTGTTCTCTGTGAAGCCTCAGAAGTGTCTGTCAGATCCTCTTCCCTCTAGTTATGAAATTGGGAATGTAGTTTAAATCTGAGCTCCTGCTCACAAGTACTGGTGCTTCTGTGTGACTCTGTTTCCAGCACCTGCTCAGACTTCGAGCTACAATTGTCATAGTCATACACTGACGAATAAGGTGTATGAGACTTAAACTGCTTGTCATTAAAAAAAAAAATTGCTGGGGTCCCCTAATAGCAGCTGAGTGAATGTGGCTCTTGAATATTTGGAACTGAACTGTAAGGCATCAGAGTGCATCTGAAAAACACTTCAGAAGGCTGAAGTCTGCCCTGCCAGCAGGTTACAGCAGCACTCTGAGTGTGTCTGTAAGCCTGGAGAAAACTTACAGGAGTTGATCTTCTGTCTAAGCCAGCAAAACATCTGGCTTTCATCATCTGCATCAAACACTTTAAAAGCTTCTTTTCTTCTAGAAAACACTGAGGCTGATGTAGAAGCTGCCCCAGGTCAGAATGAAGAAAAATCCCTGCCTGCTGCACCTGTTCCTAGCCCAGTAGCACCAGCACCTGCACCGTCCAGGAGAAATCCACCTGGTGGCAAGTCCAGCCTAGTCCTCGGTTAAACCTTTCCTTTCCTGACTGTTTTGAACTCGTGTCTGTTTCTTTCCCCCATGCTTGTGAACTGCACAACTTGAGCCTGACTGTACATCTCGAATTTCTTTCATTAAAAAGAAGCACTTTATGTACTCCATCTTTTTTTGAGATCAAGGTTTTTTTTCCACTTCTGTCCTGTGTTTCCCCCAGATCTGCTGGAAGTGACATGAGTGTTTTCTAGTGATAGACTTGAGGGAAAGCTTTATGAAGTATAGTAATGTAATTCAAAGGAGAGTAGTTTGGTTCTAAGTGTGCTTAGAGGGTTTTGGTACTGAGTTTTTTTTTTAGAACCCCTTAGCTTTACAAGGGTCTAGAATCCTGGTTAAACAGGCCAGCAAACAATCAGCAAGAGCAGTCCCTTCCTCCACATGTGGGATTTGGGCATCTAAAAGGCTTCATTGACTGCATGTGGTAAATGCCTTGTGCCCTGCTGTGCCATATAAATCATGAAGTGGTTAGTGTACACCATGCTGCCTTTAAAAAAAAAAAAAATTAAAAAAATCTTGATACTGGACTACTATGAAGCAGGGTATGTGCCAAATAGAGGGCTGATGACCAGAGCCGCCTGGCCTAATGCTAGGAGGGGATTTATTCAGACCTTATTCCGTAAAGGTGGAGTGGATCGTATAAATAAATAAAAATTACAGGGCATTTTTTTTACAACTGACTCAATGCTGTGCATGATCATGCTGGTGCTTGACCATGAGGTGAAAATCTCATCCTTTAAAGTGTGTGTTGTAATTTCACAAAGCTGGACTGTTGCTTAAAAGTAAATAATATAGAAATTTTGAAGCAGTGTTTCCTGTGTGGGTTTTATTTCATGGGTTTGCTTTTGCTTTGTTCTCAGTTGTTCTTGTCTCAGCCAGCCTGCCCTACTCTATTAATAGAGGTGGAACGCAGCAGAGGAGGAGACCTCTTACACCTGGCTTGAGGTCACCATCATGTGCCATCTTCCTACGAAGAAAGTGTCTGAGTTACCTCCTCATTTTTATCTTCTAGATCAGAGAAGTGTGGAATATGGCTTGATATATATAATCCGTTTTATCCAAAATACTTTTTTCTCTCAAGAAAATAGAGGAAATTAAAGTTTCTTCTCCTCATTAAAAAAAAAAATAAAAAAAATTAGGCCCTAATAAGGGAGGGGGTGGGAGGGAGACCAAACTGTGAAGCTCTACTGTCCTCAAGGGGATCTGCGCACAATAAACCAAAGCAGCGGATTTGTACAGAACCGGTGTGTCTACTGGAGAGAGTGTGCCTTTTCCACCCTCCTCCTGGACGAACCAGTGCCTAAAAATACCCTGTCTTTCCACATCAGTTTTGGAGAAGCCCTGGCCTTAGGTGTTTAACCTATAAAACTGGATTTGCTCCATGTGCTCCTCCTCTCCTACATCTGGGGGTGGCGTTCCTTAGAGCTGATAGGACATGTGGTATGGCTACGAGCTGCATGTAAATCATGCTTACCTGTTTTCTGGCCTAGGATGAGGAAAATAATCAAATTATATTTCCTTTGCAAGCCCCACAACCAGTGGAACTTGTTAATACTCGTTTACGGTTGCCGAGACTTTGGCCGAGCGAAGCTGCCTTTCCGTCCGCCCTTCTCTTTGTCTTGGTTGGAGCGCGGCAGCCGCAGCCACCCTTCACTGCAAAGGTGCCGAGAAGTCGCTCGCTCTCCTTTTCACCCTTAGCAAGTAAGCCCAGTTACCGACAGAGCCCACCCGTGTCCCCACTCGGGTGTGGGGCGAGGGGATCCCCACGGAGGAGCGCCTTCCCCGCCCAGGCTCATGCATATTGGTGCCGTGAAGGTCCGCCCTGCTCTCGCGTGTATTGGAGAGCCCGGGGGCGGTCACCGGGCACAGGCAAGTGGCATGGGCAGCGCGGCGGGCCCGCTGCGGGTGCTGGTGGACATGGACGGTGTCCTGGCCGACTTCGAGGGAGCCGTGTTGAGGGGCTTCTGCTCCCGCTTCCCCGGGGAGCCACGGGTGGAACTGGTGGCGCGGAAGGGCTTCTCGGTGCGGGAGCAGTACCGCTGTCTGCGGGAGGACTTGGGGGTAAGCGTGGCGGGCAGGGGCCGGTTGCGAAGGAGGGTTTGGGGGGAGTGGGGAGCGCTGCGGAGCGGCTGGAAAATGGGGGGGTTGCGCCTTGTTTAAAAAGCTCTTCCTGCCCTCCCTGCCTCGCCTTGTACCCTGCTGTGAGCAAAGGAAATGGCCTCTTCCTACCACTGTGGATATGCAAAGCAGAGGGGAGGGTTGGGTGGTGGTATTTTTTTTTTTTTAAAGAGGGTGCTACAAAGGGTTTTTTCATGATAGCAGCCTTAATTTGTATAGTAATAATTAGTGACTTCTTCCGGGAGGATTGCCAGCCCTTTACAAAGAGATGTGTGTGCGGGAGTTGGCAATGAGTGACTCTGTCATAAAACTAACTGGATGAAACTATTTGCTGAAACATCTTCAGCTTGTTCTTTATCTACTTGTAAACTGCTCTTGCTATGCAGCAATAGCAATAACTTAACCTAAAGCTCTCTGAGCACTCTGCAGGTGTTAATGTAGCTCCATAGCAGGACAAGAAATATTAATATTACATATGAGTTTTGTACAGCTAATAAAACCCCATATCTATATAATTCTCTCTGCATGCTCTGACAAAGTGCACAGTAGGTAAGTGATCTGGAACAGTATGTAAAAAGTTGGTGGTACACCCTACATCCGTGCAAATTGTTGCTATTTTTAATGTTTGCTAATGACTGAATGAATATCAGACACATTTGCAAGGCAAAATTAAACATGTGAATCCAGACTTCACACTTCCTTCTGATTACCACAGGATAGTTGAGGACTCTGTAAAAAAACAGAATGGATGCTAATCCAGGCCTGTGCCATACACCTTCCCCGGGAAGTTCATTGCTAGTTTTAAGATCCTGTACTGATCCTGTAGGTTTTTTTACCGCTAAGAAATGACAACTGACATTAATTTCCCTCCTGTTCCATAGCGAGGTACAGGGTCCTGGACCAGTGTGTCGGATGTGAGTGCTGGGTCCAGGCAGCATGTCCACAGGCTCCAAACTGACTGATCTCTAATTGATGACTATTGATGCGCAAAACTTCCTGGAACTAGGAACTTGTAAATATAGGGAGTAGGCATGATTTATTTATCCTTTTATATAAACAAACATGATTTATTGCTGAAGTGAGTATTCCTTAAGTGATCCTATTTAGGTATACTGGGACAAGAAAACTGCAGGTAATTTAAGGGGTCATGGCTTTTTGTTTGTTCTTATTTGGAAGGTCTACGATCTGATCTGTCCTGAAAGTTGTGTTCTGTTCTATTTCTGGCATTCCCATTCCCTAATTTGGTTCATGCTCATCCTGTTCCTTCCCAGACCTTAGGTGTGTCAATGGAATAACCAGATAACTGGTTTGAATCCCACAAAGATCAGCAGTGGCAGAAAGCTCTTATCTTACAGTTTGTTATTAGCCTGGCTTCCTAAGGAAATTAGGTTTATGTAGTTGTATGTCTGTCTACCTGTTTAGTAAGCTCTGGATCTCTGGGCTGGTTTAGGTACATTTGGCAGAACAATAAAGCTTTAAAGTTTTAAAGATTTGAAGCTCCTACAGGTTTTATGTAAATACTACAGCTGGTTAAAAATAGGGACCTTGTTAGTTCTGCCACAGTGGTCCAGGGCGTCTGGGATGCAGGAGAATCCCTGCAGGAGACGGTCTCTCCTTGTCCCCAGCTGCAGGAAAAGCTTCAGCAGGAACCGGCAGCCCAGACACGGAGAGTGGCTTGTCCGTCCTGTGCCAGCGGTGCACAGGGATCTGCGGGGCCGCCTGTCTGTGCAGAGAAACCCAACCTGCAGTTTGTCAGCGGCTGAAAGGAGGGGGATCAGCCTGACGCTCTTTGTGGCAGGTATCTGCTGTGTCTATCCATGAACAGCCAGTGTGTTAAGATACTATCGTGACGGGGTGTGGGAAGTACTGTGATAATGATTTCCGCATTGCCCTCTTACTAAGTGTCGATGCTTTGTTAGTCCTCAGCAGCTGCCTCTTGAAACTTGAACGATTACTTTGCTTTTTCTTTCTTTTTTGATTGTAAGTTGATCATTAATTTCACATTGTAAATCCATTTCATTTACAAAGTATTTTGCTCAAGACTTTCTTTGCTGTACTTGTCTATCTGCCCTCCTGTGTGTGTAGCAATTTTGTTGATGGGGATTTCTCTCCCAAGTGTTTAGGATGTGTTACCTGGCCCCAGACAGTTTCAAAAAAGGATTCAACATCTCCAGCAGTGGCAAAAATTTCTAGAATTATTTTTAAGTATTGCAAATGGGAAAGCTTAGGGATAGATGTAATTCCTCCAGTTTTGTATCCAAATTGTTATCTTGCTAATAAAGTTAAATGGAAATATTCAGCAATGATGGCATGAGAATGAGGAAAGAAAATTGTTTTACTTTCCTTTTCTAGTAGCATTTGGGGGGGGCGAGAAACGGCTTTTGGTTCTAAGATTCATCAAATCAAATTTCTTTTTCCAGCAAAGCCAGACTTTTTTGTGACGTGGTGGAAACTTGCCGGTTTCTGGTGTTTTGCTGTAGGAATAAAAGAGCTTTCAGACACAAGTCCTGATTCTGTAATTGAATCTTCTTGGGAAGAGCTCCAGGGAACTGTTGCTGAGATCAGTGAGGCTTTGCGTGGAAACAGAGATCTGGGCAGATCTGATTGCCACATCTTCACCTACACTCCGTAACCTCTTCTGATTTGCATGTGAAATCAGGCAGTGCTTCCAGATTCCTGGCTGTTGATTTATGAGTATTTCTAAATTATGATAGCTGAGTGAGCACCATGATATGGGAGACTTGTTCAGTGCTGACTCCTCATTGCTGCTTAATTGAAATGGTTTTTATGTTGATGTTCCACTGGTGATATATAGAGCAAGGAGACCATCAGATGGACTATAAAGCAATCTTGTACAATTTCTAAGCAAAGGCTGCCAGCCTGCCTTTGAAGAATACTTACAGAGTAGTAAGTTTTCCAAATTGTTTGGTGGCATGTGAACATACAACTTTAATGGTCATGGAAAAATCCTAGCTCAGCACCTCTGAATTTCACTGTATGACCCCAGGGAAAGTAAGATTCACGTGTCTTAGGATAGAAGAGATATTGGAAGCTTAACCTCTCTGTTTGAGAATGGAACTTAGGCCTGGAAGTGGACTCAGCCCTTAACGCTGCTGGGACGCTGCTGCGGGCATTTTGTCATGATGGATTGTGTGATAAGGGGAGTCGTCTGCTGTGAAATGCTCTGATTTAACACAGGCCACTGAACAGTCACCAGGTAGCAATTTTTAAAAATAACTAACCAGAGATGGATTCAAACCAGTGAACTTCCTAGCAATAAAAAGTGCAAGAATGTCTTACCAGTAAGGAAGGACAGTCCTACCCAGAGGCGCAGGAATTGCCCTGGAAATACTACTTTTCCTTTTAGAGATTAAAGATGCCACCCGTTATCACCACCAAACCCAGCCCAGCTGGGCCTAGGCAGGGTGCACAGGTCAGTTCACGAAGCCAGAGGTTCTTGGGGCAGCAGAGGGATCCACCTTTACGTTTCCTGCTGCGGTCTCACACTCTTTTGACTAGACTTTGCACCAACACGTTACCACCGAGGAGCAGATGTCTGTGCTGAAGTCGAGATCTTCTCCTTTAAAAACTGTTATTTTAGTGTGTGATTGAAAATCACAGAAAGCAGCAAAGAAGTGTAGCTCTCCTGTCCTCTTCCTTCCCTCTTGCTGAGTTGTTCCGGTCTAAAAAGATTAATCCCAAGTGTGCAGGTGTGCTGACCTGGCCCCTCCACTGAGGATGGTAATTAGCATGGTCACCTTACTGCCCTTTTTCTGAAGGAAAAGAGGCCTACTAGATAATACATGTGTTTGCCCACTCATCCGTGGTAAACTCCTAAGCTATAAGCAAATTTCAGTCAAATGTGAAAGAGGAGCAGCATCCTCAAGCTTGTTCCTTTGATTTTCACAAGAGTTAGTAGAGAGAGACCTGCTGGGAAGTGGCAAGGCGTGAGCTTTCCCTGTCAGACATCAGCTAGTCGAGCTGTAGATCAGTACTGTGTTTTTGGTGCTACTCAAGAAGCTGCTTGGAGAAACAAAGCCAGGTCAGGATCAGCTCTGCCTCCTTACTCCAAACAAGCCACCAGAGAGTAACTCCTCATTCTTGTATGCCTGAGCTGGATTTTTCCTGGAACCCTAAAGGTGAGAAACTTTATAATCCACTCTGGGTGTAAAGCATCACCTCACTCTCTGAAGCGCTGGCCCTTTGACAGCTGTTACACACGGGGTGACTGGGCAACTGTTTTGCACAGAGCTCAGATAAAAGCACGGGCATTGCTAACAGTCCTCCTGTCTCTTGCAGGCTAAAGTAGCCAGCGTCTATGAATCGCCTGGCTTCTTTCTAGGGTTGGATCCAATTCCAGGAGCCCTTGAAGCTATGCAGGAGATGATCCACATGCAGGAGTAAGGATGCTTTGCACTCTGCAGCCATTTTCCATTATCTTATGCATTTTCCCCTGACTGCTAATGAAGGCTGTTTCTTTTCAGCACTGAAGTCTTTATTTGCACAAGTCCCCTCCGGAAATACGAGCACTGCATTGTGGAAAAGGTGGGAGAGAATTTATTTTACTGGTTTTAATGCTTGCTATTTCATACCACCCAAGTCGGAGTCATTCATTTATAAAGACAGTAGCTGGCGCAGGCTGCCAGGCTTCCCTGCGATCCCTCTGTCTGAGAGGCAGCTGCCCAGATACAGAGCAATAGCACAGGACAGGGAATTTCGGAGTGCCATGTGATTGATGCCAGCCTTGCTGTGGGGCACGTAAGCCCTGTGCTCGTGGAGCTGGCGTGTCACACTGCTGCTCCAGCTGTGTCAGCAGGTGATAGCAAAGGAACTGTTGTAGCGTGGCCCACAGGGATGGGATATTCCCAGGGGATCCCACAATGGAGAATCCTCAACTGACAAAACCTTATTCTGTCTAATCCGGAGCCTGAGATATCCAGCTATCCTGAAAGAGGCCAATGCTGAGCTAAGAGGAGGCTATAGCATTGGAACTGGTCCTGTTTGCCACTGGCACAAGAATGGAGGGGGGGACACCTTAATCACTGGAATGACTTAGATGGGCACAATATTTGTGCTCTGGGCAAGCAGCCAGTGCCGCTCGCAAACTCGACAATGATTAGGCACGGCAAACGCAGTGCTGACTGAAGGCCATTAAACATACAGGTTACATCAGTGTCCTGGGCCACAGCCAGTCTCTGTGGCAGGGATTTGTAGACACAGACATAGGTTTACAAGGGGAAAAATTGCTGTACTAGGGCTGATCTGACTTAAGCAATGTGCAAACTGAAAGTATGGCAGAATTTTCTCCTATCTTATTTCTTGCCTCCACAGTATAAATGGGTAGAAAAACACCTGGGACCCGAGTTTGTGGAGCGGATTATTCTAACCCGAGATAAGACCGTCGTATCTGGTGACTTGCTGTTTGATGACAATGATACCATTAGAGGTTTGAAAAGCATTTGCATTGCTTGCTGCTAGCTGGGGAGGAAACCCCCCCAGATGACTCCAGCTTTCCTCCCTTGCCCTCCTCAGGCACAGAGCTGAACCCGAGCTGGGAGCACGTCCTGTTTACCTGCTGCCACAACAGGCACGTCCAGCTGCAGGCACCACGCAGGAGGCTGCTGTCCTGGGCGGATGACTGGAAGGCCATCTTGGAAAGCAAGCGCAGGCAGTAAAGCAAAAAGGGGATGCTGTGCGCTTCCTACTGCTGGGGGAACAACCAGCTCATCCACTGACGAGAAAACCCATTCCCAGGAGGCAGTGAGCACTGTCACCTGGACAGGGGCACTACAGGGGAGTCAGTTATAGTAAGAAATGAGCTGCTGTTAGACATGCTGCAGAGCTGACTCCTCTCCAGGTTTCTGGAAGATTGCTTTGCATTCAGTTAGTTAATCGCTGTAGAGTTTTGGATGTTTGCTGTTGGTGAAGTGAACCTATAAAATACAAGCAGTTGTGGGTTGGTTGTTGGTTTGTTTTTTTTCTTGTGTGCATGTGCTTTAAACCTCACTCCTGTTTGTTTTGGGCTGACTGGGGGTGGAGGGGGAAAAAAAACAGGAAGAAGTAAAGCTCTGAAACTTGAGCAGACACAGTGTGGGTGTCTGTCAGGGAGCACTGTGCTCAACAGCCAAACCCATTTAAATTTTATGTATTTAGCCACCTTGGCTTTTGGGTTGCCTTTTGCGTCATTGGCTGATAATGAAAGGAGACCCAGCTGGCTTAAATTTCTGGCCCATGTGTGTGAGTAAGAGCGGGCAAAGGCTGGGCTGCAAGTGCTGTAGAGAAATATTTATGAGCTTATACAAAACTGTTTACACAGTGTTTAAGTTAATGTTTTATTAAGAGAAGGTTTTACAAGACAGCTGTTCTCATGAGCCAGACTGCCATGAGCCCTTTTTTTAATCTTCACCTTTCTCACCAGTGGTAATGAAAGAAAAATAACTTTCCACTACCTGATTTATAGTATAGCTACAACCTGCCCTGTGTAGTGATTTACTAGCCAGGTGTCTATGCCATGATGATAGGATGGCATATTTAGTACTAAAGGGATGCAGTAAGATTGCAAACTGCCAGGGCAGGGAAACACCTTTCTTCTGCAGGAGGAATGAAGTTTATGTGGTGTTTCAAAGTTATTTGAGTTGACACTGAAGAGAGCTGCAGCAAAACCAGTCAGGAACTGGACGGGATATAAGCTGCCCAATAACCCAAGCAGAAAACCCCCTAATTGCTGGGAAGGTTATTTGTCCAAGCTGGATGCTGGGCTGCACTTGGCAACCTGCTCTCCAACAGCCATGACTTGCTTTATTTTAAATATTTGCTTGCAGTTTTAGATGTGTGCTTGGCCTGACTGACATTGTAGTGCTGCACTGTGCTCTCTATTAACTAAAATCCAGTGCTGGTATGACCAGTTTCCCTCTTTAATGTTGTTCTTGATATACCCTCCACCTGCTGAGCAGAAAGTAGAGGCCTAGGAAAACAGAGGGGGGTGTCCCTCTCAACAGCTCCACACTGTTCTGACAGCTTCAGTCCTTGGGGAGAGGAATCCCCACTGCTGTGTGTTTGCTTAGATTCCTGGCCTCTTCCACTTGCAGAGGTGTGCAGTAATCCTCCAGGAAGACGGTTGCCAAATTGCTTAGCCTTCTGCTGGCTGAGAGAGAGAAGCGAAGCATGCACTCCACCACTGGGAGAGCCGTGGTCTGCTGGCGTGACTGTGGCGTTGTCAGGTACATCAGCGTCGTGACTGCCGACATGACCGTCTCCTCATTGGAGCTGGAGAGACAGTTGATTATGGACTCTACCCCATTTGCCTCCAAGATGTAATCTTTGTTAGTTTTATCCAGGCACAGGTTGCAAAGACCGCCTGAAACAGCAAAAGAAAATGTCCGACACATGCAAGACAAACTCTTCACACCCTCATCCTTTTTCATGCTAAGATTCAAATTCATTGCTGATCCCTTTTTCTAATACAGAAATAAGCATCCAGATTATCTGTGAGATTTGGATGGAAAATTCTTAACAGCTTCCCAGGCAACGTTTTCTTGATTCTTTCCAGAGATTTTCCATCAGAACATTCCTCCTCCTGTATGTCATTAGAGGGCACTGTTACTGCTGGATATAACCTTTCGGAAAATGAAGAATTCCAGTATCACTTAACCCTAACAGAGGCTACAAGCCAGCAGTTTATTGCAGGTGTTTTAGAAAAACAGAGAACAGAGCTAACGGTACTAGCCAAGAGACAGAGAATGTTTGAGCTTGGAACTTTTAAGATGCATCCACATCCTGGTATAGCTCAGCCACAAACCTTAAAAATCAAATAATTTATTATCATCTCATGGAGTCACTCACGATTAGATCTGTCCCCTTAGCTTACGTTCAGACCATGAATAAGGCAGTTCCTCAGAGGACTTAAAAAATTTCAAGTAAGTATTCTAGAAGACTGGTTGTCAATAGCAGAATGATAACATTGGACCTGTACATTTATACATGGCAAAATTTAACCATTAATGACTGTCTCTCTATAGGAGAGATTTCATTAAGTAGTCATTCAGATAATATTTACTTACAGTCTAGGGGAAAAAGAAGTCCTTTCTAGAAAGCAGCTTTAAGCACAGCAGCTCTATTAGGGTGAAGGGGAGATGCCTGCCTCCTACCTCTCTCCCCATTCTGCTCGTTCTCCACTAAAGGAGGCCTTATCAGCATGGCGTGGGTCTGTTCTTGCAGCACAACTACCTCCCTCTCGGGGGGGGGGATTAACCACCAAACCCTGGCCTGTCGGCCCCTTACGAGGCTGTTAGGTGAGGTCCTTACCAATCGCAAACTCCACGAGGGTCTCGTTGTCTTCGGCGAGCATATCGAGGAACAGATCCAGGACCTGGAGTTGCCGGAGGTACTCGTAGTTTTTGGGATCATAGGCAAAGTTGGCCAGGTTGGCCAGTACCTGCTCCTTGGCCTCTGCAACAGAGAAGTGTCAGGTGCGTGAGGAAACACGCTCAACGTGAAGAGCACCTGCGAGCAGCGGTGCCCGGGGTTTACCTGGGCTGTCTGTCACCTGGAACTCGGTGACGAGGGCCTGCAGGTACTCCAGCCGCCCCAGCTCCATCCCGGGCCCGGCAGCCGTGTGTCGCCCCAAGCTCAGCGGCTAAACCCCCGGCGCCCGTGAGACACCCCGCGCTCGGCTCGGCTCGGCTCTTCCCCTCCCACGGCAGCCCGGGGCGCGGGCAGCGCTTCCTCACGGCGAGGCCGCCCCACGGCCGCGTCCCGCGGGGTGGAGACGAGCCAGCGGCGGCAGCACCAGGGGCCCGGCGGGCGCCATCTTGTGGGCGTGGCGCGGCCGAGCGTTGCTCTCCTCAGGCGGGGGCGGCTCCTCCTCCTTCTCCTCCTTCTTTCTCCTCCTCGGCCGGCGGCTCCCGGTGTGCGGGCCCCCGGGGTCGGTGCCGGGAGGCGGTCGCAGATGGAAAGGCAGTCCGCTGCCCAGCGGGTTGTGGGGCGGCAGGCGAGCGCCTTGCTGGGGTGTTTCCTTCCCCGTGGATCGTGTTAACCTGTTACCGAGGTGTGTCGAGGCGTTCGACGCTGATTTCGGTATACGGCAAAACTTTGGTATTTAAACGCTTTGCTCTGGAAAGGAGCTGACCTTTCCTCGCTCACTAGTTTGTTTACTAAAGAATTTTTCACGTGTATGTATTTTTTCCCTGCTCAATTTCAATACTGCCGTCCTTCCAGGTTCTCCGGAGTTAGTTGCGGTGTTGCTTGCTCAGCGTGGATAAACCCCGAGCTGTTGCCCAGGTCATGGCTCTGCTGACCAGCTTGCTTGCCGAGGGATAGAATCATAGAATCATTTAGGTCAGAAAAGACCTTTAAGATCATCGAGTCCAACTGTTAACCCAACACCACCGTGCTCACTAAACCATGTCCTGAAGTGCCATGTCTGTGTGTTTTTTAACACCTCCGGGGATGGTGACTCCACGACTTCCCTGGGCAGCCTGTTCCAGCTCTGGACGGAGCTGCTTGCTGGGTCTCAGCGTCCCTCGGGGTGGTGGGTGTTCGGTAGGAAGAGATGCTGAAGGAATGAAGGTTCAGTTAGTTTCAGTTCTAGTATGGGGGTTGCAACTCCTAGGTTAAAGAAGGACAATGGAAAGAGATTTTTTGCCTTTTGTAAAAAGGCAGAAGGATTTAAAGCTGAGGGAACAGGTAAAAAGAGGGCACAAAACATGCGTGGTAGGATAAATTACCTGGGGAAAAAAAAATGAAGCCAAGAAGGAGCGAATTAAAACAGCAGCAGGTAATTCTACCCTGGTTGTACAATGCCCTGGTCTAAGCACAAAGCAGAGCAATTACATGATTCTGAACTAGCACAGTTCCAGTGAAACCACTATGATTATAAGTGCTGCAAGTGAATTCAATTGTGGTTCATATCATGTAAATACGTAAGGTAAAGGTACATAAACATCATAAACTGGGGAGATGGACTCTGCAGAAATATGTGTTTCTTTTATTGAAGCAATTAAATGCATGGAGGTTCTTCTGTAGATAAGGTAGGAAACAGGCTGTGAGCAGATGTTATCTTTTTATTGTCTCAAATGCAGTCAGTTTTCATATGAAGCAAATTGAACATGGACTGATTCACCAAATACGTGACATCAGTGACAAGCATGTTGGGCTGATAATCTCTCCTACCACACAGCTGGGTGTAGTAAAATGTCTGCCCATGACCACATTAAATAAGATGAGCAAAGAAGCTACACTAAATGCAGCAATGCTAAATCTTTTAACATTGCAATGGTGTGGGAAGACAGAGAATGTGAAAGTGAAGATATTTGTTTCTACCTGGTATAAAAGTTTAAGCCACACCTGTGCTAGCAACTCCAACTCAATTTTCAGATGAAGTCAGTGTATATATATCTGTATATGTGTGTATATATATGAAAATGATCAGCAAAGGTGCTACAGACTACTTCTATATTAGAATGTTTTGCTAGTGTATTAACAAATCTCTTTTAATGTATGCCTTTGTAAGTGGTAAGTGTTGACATGCTTTTAAGTCACATTTGTCATTACATAGAAAGTGAATGACTAATGTGAGAAAGTGGGAGAAGAGAAAGCAAACAGAGGAGCTAGTCAATACAAAGAGAAGTGATTAAGGATATTTGGATTGACTAATAAGGGGTGAAAACCAGTATTTAAAGAGAAAAAATATAATGACTTCTGTTTGTAAATACTACATTTGTGGTCAGTCAGTATAATTTTGCATGCACAGCAGCAGTAGGAACTTTGTCCCCTGGAGTGGTTTCATAGACAGCAGTGTTTTGAAAAGTCTGGTGCCTGTGCTGGCTGAGTTTCAGGTGATGCATCTCCAGGTCACACTATTCAGTGCGTGGCAAGAAGTAACCAGGAGAAGAGGAACAGCTGTACTTGTCTTCTTGGGAACTGTGAGCTGTGCTCTTTCTAGCCTTTGTCTTGCATTGAGTTTAATCAAAGCTGGTTAAGAGATGTGAGAAAAATTTTACATTTAATTTGTTGTGTTGGAGCTGCCTCCTGGAGGAGAATTTGATAACATCCCCTGGTTTTGTAGTCCTCAGAGATTTTCTGCAGGAGTTACAGACCGTGCTAGTACTGATTACATGACCTGCTTTGTTACCAGCTGGGTGCTTGTTGTCTTTGTGCTGACTTACTGCAGGGAGTTTGCCCTGTTCATCCAGAAAGATCACTTGGCAGTAGGCAGAGTTGGCTGTTTACTCACCCAATATTGGCTATATTGTTTAATTGTCTTAACGCTCCAAGCACTTGGTGTTTGCCGGAATAGTTAGCACAGAATGGGCTACTATAGCTGGGGTATTCACAGGTCCAGGGGCTAGTCTAGTATATAGGTAGCACACCAAAGTTTTAGAATTCAGTGAAGTTTCATTTCTAGCAGTTATGTTTCTTTTCTTGCAGTTACGAGCCAGGTCTGCAAGCAGCATGCCAAGCTCTTAATTTAAGTGACTTTGCACTTCTGAGGTGTTCTAGAGTGTGTAAGTTTACTGTGACCTTTCTTTGGGTTTTTATTAAACTTTTCGAAGAATTACATTGGCAGAGTGTCTAAGGCTTTTAAGGTCATGATCTTGCAATATTTCAGTGTTAACTCCCTGGTGAATGTTTCATTGCAGTAAGGAAAGGTGCTTGTTGCAAAAAATGCTTACCTTGCAAGGTTAATGATATTTTGAATGGACATTTATTTCTGGTCAATTTTTGTTGCTGTGCTGGTTCTCAGAGGTTTGTAACCTGGCTGAGGTATTAGTGTTTGTCCATAATTAAAGCCAGGGTTATTTTACTGTCTGTAGGTGTTAAAAAAAACTGCTTCAGGGGTGGGGGTAGTTACCTTGTGTAATGGGATGACCTTAAACTAATGAAAGGAACTTTTATTGCTTTATTTTTCTTCTGGGCCTCAAGATCCTTAAGGACTGAGTATTACTGCTCCTGTATGATAGCTCCGAGGTGGAGTATTTATTATCCTGTAGCATGCTCAGTATGCATGGTCCCTTCAATTATGCTTTACAAAGCTCCTGCTCAAGGCAGCTTGGAGTTCAGGTTGAAAAGAGGTGGGAGAAGACAGCTGTGGAACAGGAGAGGAGGGGGCTAGTTTTCTCTATTATGGGAGCTCAGACATCTTATTTACATGTGGGAACACAACCGAAAATGTTACCTCTTCTCTTTCTGAGATTTGTTTCCAACCTGTGGGTTGTGGATTACTTCTAAAGGGTCTGTGCAAAGTAACTGGGGGAGACAACGCTGTTTTCAGGCAGCTTAAATTCTGTAAGGCTGTTAGGAAGTTTTTAGTCAACAAGTGGAGAAATGTTAAAATAATGGATTTGTGAATTCATTGTTTTTCTTCCCAGAAACATCCCTCTGCCTCTGCAAGTAACTCCTAGTGACCCTGGTGTTGAGTCTGGGAGCATCAAAAAGCAGTTCTATAAAGCACTCTCCTAACTTTCCGTCCTAAATTATCTTGCACTGCTGTGCACAGCTAAGAAATAGTCAAAACAGATTTCTTTGTCATGGTGTAGGAGGAGCTGATCTCTGTGTGTCAGCTTCAGTTGGTGAGTACCTGGGGGTTTTTATCTCCCTTGTATCTTGCAAGCATTCATTAGACTATACATTTCCTTGCTTATGAGCCAGCTAGGGCTAAAGCATTGCAGATAGAGCAGTTGGCTCCACACAGGAGATGCATTCTGTTGCTCCTTCAACTAAGCTTTGTTTTCCTGTGATAAATTTTGATGGGTTGTAGCTTACACCATATCTTGCCTGTTTTGCCCAGGACATTTGTAGCAGTGGGAGGATTTGGGACGATATGACCCCATATTTCTGGAAAAAAAAACCAGAAAGGGAATGTAGAAAGGTGAACAGAATTAAAAATTAAGAATTACACACAGAAAAAATGGCAATCTGTTCTGCTGCTTAGTTGTTTTATTTGCAATAGCTGGAAGAGGTTTGGGACTTAATCCCTTTTCATTGTTGGTTTTTTTTTTTTTCTGAGAGGGAGAAAGCCACATCTTTTTCCTAGGAATGTACAGCAGTAATTGTTTTGGTAAGCTGAGAAGCACCAGTCCCTGTTTACTTAATAGTTATGGACAATGTAAGCATTACACAAGTTAATAAACATGTGTTATGAGACACTAGATATGTCTCCCACTAGTCCTCTTATTTAAGTATATGATTGATAAGGAAATGCAAAGCCTACTGGTTCAGTAACCCTAGAGCAGTACTGAAGAAGATACTGAGCTGTGGGAGCAGGAACCCTTCTGAAGGGCTGATACCTCTTCCCCTGTAAAAGCCAGCTGTGAAGCCATTATAGTCTGAAGACCTTGGAGTCAGTTTTCCATCCAGTGGGGTTTTTTTTGGCTTGTTTGTTTTGTCTGGGGAGCCCACAGCTCTAATGAAAACTGTGGTTTTGTTGCTAGGAATCTGATATGACAGTTCTCAAGATAAGCACTGCAGCTGAGTTGAAAGCTGTTTCTTCTTCCATTTCACTTCCATTTTATGCTTCTGTCTTTCTGATGGTTCTAGTGTTGAGTAATCTTCATCTGTTGTGCTTTGTAAGCTATTACCTGCTTCTGTCAGATCAGGAATGATACAGAATATAAACAGTTCGCAACTCAAGCTGATGCCGAGGGAGGCTAGAGGCTGATGCAGCTATCATCTTAGTATTTACAAGTTAAGTCCCAGGAGTGTAGCAAGAAAAGCCACTTACAGTCAAGGCTGTATGGATATGAAAGTCAGTGACATTGACTTTTCTCTGTATACTTTTCCCCACAGATTTCTTTGTAAGTTATGCTTGTGCTTATAAGAAATGTAAGTTATGCTTGTGAAAACTTCTCTATAATGAGAATGCTGGTGTAATTAAGTCTGAGAGTCTAAGACTAAAGAGCTAAATTCATTTACACAAAGGGGAACTACAGTGGCTTTGAATTTGGCCCTATATAAGGATGCATACCTTATTCTTAGGTCTAGTAACACCTTTGCTGCCCCCCCCCCCCCCCCCATGGGTCCCAGTTAATGCTGTAAAGAAGTGTATTTACGCAAGCCATGAATCCTGTTTTATGATATATCAAGAAGCACTTGAGATATCACTAGTTATACAAAGCAGGCACTCAAAGGTTTGGGGTTTTTTTCTTCTTGATGCTCTGGAGTTGAACCTTTGAGGCTTTGAAAATGTCCTTGGCATGAAGAACTCATGTATACACCTTGGAGAAAATATTTGATCTCACTAGAGACTTGGCTGAGTTCTGCAACCCATGCAGAAGCTTCCATATAATATTTAGAGATGTGGAAAATAATACCACACTTCCTGTGGTAAGTGTTTGTCTTGCCACCCCCAACATGGGAAGCAACCAGGAAACGTCATATTAGTCTGCACCAAAATTGCATGTTCAGATGAGGCAATAATACTTCTTTGTGAAAGAACTGTGCATAGCCATTAATACATATTGTTCAGTGCTACCAACTGAAATGTGCATGTGAAATTCCAGTGACTTCTTAAAGGCACTGACTTAAACCAATTGAACTGACACAGCTTTTGTCTCTCAGTGCTGGTTACCATGGCTGTTATCCCATGGTTTGCTTTAGGAAAGCACAGTTCTCTTTGTCCTTCGGCTCTTTGGCTGCCGCTGGGTTCTAGGCTCAGCCTGTGGTCTAGATCTCTCACTTGGAGTCTGACACGGCCCCACGGAGTGGAAGTGTAGGGTAGAAGGATGACGAGAGTTGTGGAAAGCAGATGCTTGTTTTCTCATCTGCCATCAGTGCTGGGCCTTGCTTAGGTTTGTACAGGCCACATAATTGTTTGTGTTTTTTTTTTTCTTCTTCTTCTTTTCTTTCTTTTCATATGCTTGTGATGTACACAACTGCTGGAGGGGATTGACTTTCAGACTGTGGTTCAGTTGGCATTTCATTGTATTGATATCTGGAGGGATTATCCAAAGGTACTTTTGAAGCCTCTTTCAATTTGTTTTTTTTTTCCAAAGCACAGAAGCTGAGCCCCATGAATAATGCAGCTGATATCAGAAAGAAACTGGAGTTGTAGAAGACATAGTGGAAATCACTAGTTACATCTACCAGGAGACCTGAAATAGAAGCCACAGCTTAGTCAAAGCGAAGATGCATACTAAAGGCAACTAGGTGACATTTACATAAATGTTAAACCTAAATCATTCAGCAAACTGCTATATACAAAAGATAAGCATTCACAGATGAGTTAAGTTCTCTTCTCTAGATTCTAGGGGTTGTTCGTTTTTTTTGTAGTCACCACTCAGGTGATGTTTCTGCTTCTGTATAAAGTATTTCTCAATACACAGAAAAATCAGGACAGAAAGGGAATTGTAGCTTTTCCCCAACCAGCTGATTCGTTTTGTTTACCCAGCAGAGGACCCCTGTGCCCCTGCCACTCACTGGATTTTGGAATGAGTGACCTTATTACATCCTACGTCAGAAAACAGAACAAATAGATAGAGAAATCTCTCAAAAATTGATGCTAGGGTCTCTAAACTGAAACTTGTTGCTAATAGTGTGTAATCAGGGAGAAGAAAATTCACAGCACAACAAGCATTATGACTAACATTAAGTGCCCTCAATATAAAACATTTAGAAGCGTGATATATCAAATAAGTAATTTAACACTAATGTTAGACATGGAAAGGCGATACTCAGGTCAAATATACAATGCCTTCTGTAGGCTGCTTATTTATATGGAAATACTGTAATGATGTTTGTTTGCTTGTATTCTTTAGTAAAGATTGGTAATGTTTCTTTTCATAGTGCACTTTTCTTTAGCAGATTTTAGGACTACAGATAAAAATGGTGCTGCTTTTACTGTACTTCGTTTTGCCCATCTGCCACTCCTATTAGAGATGTCCAAGAAAAGACCTTTTTTTTGCACTTTTCTCAAAGCGACTGACACTAATGCCAGGGAATACCATGAAATATGGTACATGTTATCATCCCATGCTTAGAACAGACATTATTTTCCTGCTGAATAGTACACAATTCATTGCCTGGAGAAGAGAACTAAAGCCTGAATTGAGGATTCATGCTCAGGTTCACATTTCTTGTTAATCTTTTGAATTTGCTGCTGTACTGCAGGAGCAGGTGCGTCTTGGACAGGTCACTTAGTGGCACTTGGAGTGAACCATGAAATCTGTGAATAATTTATTGGATTTGGGGTCATAACTAGCTCCTTTCTTGTCTCCAGAGAAAAATCAATACACTCTGGAACTCGGAAAGAAGAGTGAACAGAAGCTTTTACTATAAGGCTCTTGAATAATGTAAGACTGGTAATAATTCTGATCACAGTTAATTTGTTTAATGGGATGTTTGCAATTCCTTGAGACTTCATAGATAAAACAATGCAAACTGGCAAAGCAGTGAAAGAGTTCATAGACAGCAAGATCCTACCACAGTAATTCCTCTCTATGACTTCCCTCTCACTGGAAAAAAGCTCTCATCACTCCTATACCTATCAAAGCTGCCTTTTTTCACTGTCTGGTGTTGCTGCAGTGACATTGGGGCAGCTGCAGAAATGACCTTCCTTCAGCTGCGAGAAGCGGCTGATCATTCCTTTCCAACTCTCCCTTTTATATTGCTCCCTCTGCATAACTCACTTGTTTGTATGGGTTTGGGAATGCTCTTATTTTTCTTTATGCTCCCAAACACTTGTCACCAGTGTCTAAACAACCAATTTTTCCCCAGCCTGCTTTAATAACTTCTCTCACCTGTGAGAGGGGGTCCGATGAGGAGAGTGATACTCTCCAGGATGGTGAAGAGCCCTAGAGCACTTGAGAACCGGTCCATCTCCACCACATCCATCAGCACCTGGAAGGTGAGTGCGCCGATGCCACTCATGGCTATACTGAGGATGATGCAGTAGATGATGAGCACGCTGAACTCAGCTGAAATGACACAAATGAAATTGCTCAGCCCGCAGAGAAGCACAGCCAGGCTGAACAGGTAGATGCGTCTCCCTGTGAAGACTCTGTGTCCTGAGAGCAGCCCTGTCAAAGGGCGTATGAAGATGTTGATGAACCCGATAACAGAGATGAGAAGGGCTGCCCTGCGTTCCTCCACCCCATTCTGGATGGCATAAGGCACAAGGTAGACATGTGGTAATGCAAACCCCATCATCATCCAGGTCACTCCAATAGTGTAAATCTGGTAACCCTTGTTTTGACAGAAGATGTCAAAAGCCAGATACTTCTGCAGCATCTGGAAGCATGCAGTCCTTCTGGTTTGCTGCTGGAGCTCGGGGTGGGGAGAAGATGCTCCATTGGAGAGCTGTGCCTCTTCTGCTCTTCTCTCTGGCCCCTCTCCAGGCTTGGGTGACTGTAGTAGTGACCCTGATGCAAGCTGAACTGGTCTCATGATGGCTCCAGAAACACAACAGTTCAATAGTATTCCTCCAAAGATAAGAAAAGTGTTTCTCCAGCCCATCTCATCCAGCAAGTATTGAGAAAGCAGTGGCCACAGCGTGAAACCGAGAGAGACGCCAGTGGATGCTATGGCATTGGCCAGTGTTCGCCACCGTACAAAGTAGTAGCCCAGCGCAGTCACTCCTGCCTGGAAGCTGAAACATGATCCCAGACCTAAAGGTAAGAGTAAAAGAGAAAAGGACAGCACATGATCCCTCTGTGTTGTCTTAAAGGGTGAAAAGAGCCCAAATCCAGGGTATATCCACAGATGACTTCATCTGCCACTGAAGCATTTCCTCACCTGCCAGGCTGCACAACCCCCAGTGATTAATACTCAGAAACCCCACAAAGGGGGTGAAGAAGGATGTTGTAAATTACTTGTGTTCTTGGTTAAACTACATGTTTTCTTGGGTATACTAAATATACTGATCTAAGCTGACATTTGTCTGGGGCACACTGCCATTCCTAAAATTGTTATGGAATTGTTCATTAAAAATTTGGTTTTTATACCACATGCAACAAGCAGTGCTGCTTTCCTGACACTTTCATCGGGGCTCAGGGAGTTACTTGTTTTTTCAGTCTATGCAATGGGCACAGCTTAGGTTGCAAGATCCAACAGGATTGGTCCCAAAGTGACCTGGCTGAAAGAATTAATTTCTCTGTGTTAGAAAAGAGTCAGAGTTGAACAACAGTCACATAGGAGAAATATTTGGAAAGGAAAAGTTCCCATCTGTTACTTCTGGTGAAAACCAACATGTTCTTTTGTTAGAAAAAGATACATTTCCCCAGATTGGGAGTGGTGAAATACAAGCCCAGAGAGCTTGGGAAGGACGTTGTCCCAACACATTACTTTCCAAGACTGAAAAAACCTCCCTTCTTCAAAGACAAAAGGTTGAGAAGCTAGTAGAAAGAACAGACATCTTTGCTCTCCGTTTTGCCCTCTGGAGACCTGTAGCTTTTTCCAGATAGAAGCACTTTCCAGTGAGCTTGGCTAGATGAAGCGTGTATTAAAGGGGTGTGAAGGGTAAATCTAGCTGCTATACAATTCCTGCTGTGCTGTGAGGCTTTTAATTTATCCTGTTTCACAGATGAATGGAAAAACGTGAGCACTTAGTTGGGACTCTCACCATTTCCCATTTTTCAAGTCAAGCACAGCAGCTGGGTTTTCCTGCTGTTCTTTGGTACTTACCAGTGATGAGGCCAGCTGTTAAGTAAAGCTGGCTGATGGACTTGCAGAAGGAGCTGGACACCATGCCCACTCCACTGAGCAGGCCTCCCAGCATCACAGCAAACCTGCAGCCAAATCGCTTTACCAAGATGCTGCAGAGGGGCCCTGGAAGCAAAGCGGAAAAAAGGAAGCAGTTTGGGAGGAAAGAAATATTTTGTACCTTCTGGACTGCCGCAATTATCAGATGATTTAGTCTAGACACTCTGAGAATTTTCCCAGCAGTATAATGTAGTAGGGAAGCCAGGAACAGAAAATACATCCCCTGATCCTCCCAAGCATGTGGTCAACTTGTTAGCTGAAGGGAAGGCTCCTGTGATCTGCTTGGTTTTTGGTCATTAGGATTTCTAAGCTTCCCTATGATGGATTTTAGTTAAAACTCTTGCAATGCAAGGAGGACCTTCAAGTGTAATTCTGTTCTCACACGATATAAATTCCAGGAATGACTTGAAAAAGCAGAGGACTTGTATTTCTATGTCTCTGAGTAAGAGATGTTAAGCAGGGTGATATTTCTGTTTGCATATTTCCACTCTCTTTTCACTGTGTTTTTCAAATATTCTGCCACAAAATCTTCTAAATTGCCCTTGGTGTCCCACTACCTAGGTGAAATTCCTTGCAAGAGAAGGCAGGTTGACTCTGAAATAGATCAAGAATGGGAGAAAAATAGACGTCATTGAGGAGGATTATTTGAAAAAGGCTGGTGAAGTATATTCATGTCTGCATGGGAATCAATCTAACCTTCAGGCAGTAGCATCCAAGCTGCAGCTTGTGGAGTCTTGCAGCTGTCCTGCACATCATCTTCCCCAGGAAAATAATAAGATGTTATTGTCAGCACAGCTCTTTGCACATGCCTGTCCTGGCATACCTGGGCAGGGGTGGGTAAGTTTAACCGTGTCCACTTCCAAGAGGACATAAGCCTAGGAGCAGACAGTGCACATACCGATTCCCACTCCCACACCTCCAGCACAAAGACTGCAGAGGTGGGAGTGAGACCCGGGTGGTTCTGATGGGTCAGAGCCTGGCTTTGTCCTTCTTGGGCAGAAACCCACGTTTTATTGTGTACCTACATTGCTGGCAGGCTTTACTAGGAAAGAGTTATGTTATTTAATCAGAAAAAGCAATGAACAAATAGGCATGGAGGTGTGTGTTTAAGGTCAATTAATTCTTTAATTTTCATAGGTTTTTGGTGAATTCCATGAGATTGTGTTAAATTACCTGCTCGTTAATGTCATTTAGCATCCTTCATTTTGAGGTAGGAAAAGATTAGTTCAGACCTGCAGACCATCACTGGGAAACAGGCATCTCTCTGCATGCTCTGGCAGAAGAGGATCTGAAGGTAGAGTTTCTTTTCCTGTTTGTTTGAGGATCCTCGAGGTTTTCCAGGTTTTATTATTTTTTTCCCTCTTCTGAACACTTAAGGTTATATAAGCAAATGCAAAATGACTGTAAGCTTCAGAATTAGGAGTCAGTCAGAGTAGGGAAAATAATCTGTGGCATATTTGTGACCTAAATCAATGTCTGGTTTGAAATAAAATCCACATAGTCAAGCGAACAGTGGAACATTATTAAAATTAGGAGTGCAGCTGTCTGTATTTTGATCTGCTTGGGAGATTTTCACCTCAGACTTCAACTGGTCTTTGAAAAAGTGTCAGCAAACTGGTGACTAGATTATTTTTCCTCCTGCTGAAGACATTAAGGATGGTACTGCTGTTTAACCAACCCAAGTAGCAAGAAGTCATAAATTGAACACTCCAAAATAATGAGATTGGCCCTAAAACTTACAAGGGTTTTTCATTATTTGTTCCTGTTAACTTGCTTTCTAGGTTTCAAACATTATTTCTCACTTGCCTGGGGCTTTTGTGCTTTCCTTTGGAAAGATAATACCAACAAAAGCGCTGCATTTGCAGGAGTGTGAGTCCAGAGAGTTACATGTGCATGAATATCTAGGAGCAGGAACGTGTAAGGGCCTGAACTCCCCTTTCGGAGAGGGCCATAGGATCCTGAGGTCTCTCAAATGATTCTTATAACAAAATAATTGTTAATCACTTTTACCTAGGAACATAGCATGGGTAATGATATATGTTTGGCTTACTAGGTTATGAGCTATTGTTTGCACTGTGCCTTTTCCTGTTTCCTTCCATAGCTCTGCTGAGCTGAGGTTAGCTCTCCTGCATGGGACCTTCTCACCATACTGACCACTCTCAGAATGGGCTGCTCTGTCCATTCCCCTTCCTGTTTACCAATTTTTGCAACAAGATTTTTTTTTTCCCTTCAGTTCCTCTGAATTAAAAAGGATGAAGGAGAAGAAAAGAGAGAAGCATCTCTGAGAGACACTGGTGACATAGCAGAATCCAATTCTGGAAAAGGTTTAAGTGCCGAGATGATGGATGTAACTGGGGAACCTGAATCAAACAGAGCATGGCCTACTGCAAAGGTCAGAAGTTACAGCAAAAGCCATACATGCTTGGCCTGAGAGGGAGTCTTTTATCTCTGTTTTTTTGTTGTTTTTTCTTCCTGATTTATGGTTGTGTTACTCCCACCTTATGCTATTAGGGGGCAAGAACAAGCACTCCTCTGCTGTAACAGCCTGCAATAGATGAGACATAACTGGCGAGCAAAGTAACAACTCTCTTGTAATTCACTGGCTATGCCCTGACAAATTCTGTTAGTGAATATAATTAACATGAGGCTATTCTTTCCTTGTCTAATTTATAACTTTTGGATCTATTTATTGGCTGTCTTTATATTACCTTTTACTGTGGTTCTGGCCTCCTACAAAACAGTACTTCATTAAAGAAGGTAGGATACTTGATATTTTCTTGCGGATACTGCCAGACTTGTCCTTCCTGGACATGTTGGGGCTGGGCTGCTTCTGAGACCATTTCCCAGAGCCACCAGGTCCCATTCAACTTCTTCCCACTAACCGCAGCAGGACCACAGAGGATGGTAGGCAGCACAGAGAATGCCCAGCAGCTTCCAAATTCAAAGCCCCAAGGACACTGCTCTCTTACTGCTGACCTTCAGTGATAATTCCTGCCCTCGTTGCTTCCCGTGAGGTCTCTTTCCATCTGCACCTCGCAATTCTGGACCCAACTGCTTCTGCTAAGGTGCAAACTCTCTCTCCCATGTCAGGTGGCTGTCAGCCAAGTCCTGCACAGGAGAGACTGAACCGGCCACAACCTTCACATTAGCATGTCTCAGGGCTCTGCTTTTTTTTCCCTTAATACTATAGTGTCACCTTTCACTAGTATTGGAAAGGGACAGGTATGAACTGAGGGAGCAGCTCAGATATGTGGGGGTCACTGGATATTTTGCTTCTGTTGCCTAGGTGGGGTTTGGGTAGTCTGTTTATCAAATAAGCATGGGAGTTGCACATAGAGAGGTCAGCAGCAACACAGACTGCTCATTGGGAAGTCCTCGAGCTGCTGAGGATTTTTCTCTTCTATGCAGAAATATCCATCTGGGTGGAGGATCTGGGGGCCCTGTCCTGTGCAGCTCCCACATTTTCTTTGGGTAGAAAACCAGTGACTCACTCCACTATCCACAAAGCCCAACCCTCCTTCACCTGGAGAGTGCTCCCTGACCCACATTCTGCATTAATCCAGCTATGCTCATGTCCATCCTGATGCCTGCTTAGGTGTGCACTCCATGCCAGTGCCCAAGGAGTTGCTTTTAACACTCTGCCTCAGCTAGCAGCCCGGAGGAGCTTGGCTTTTGGCATCTTTTCAGCCATGAAGAACACAGTTGTCATGTGGCACATGGGAGGAGATGCGCCCTTGTGGACAGAAGATAAATCAAGAAAGCACCCAAACTCCAACACTACCTGCCAGCTTATTCAAAGAGCTGCTATGGGAAATAATTAAGTTCTCACTGGTCTGGAGAAGCTGGGCTGAGAAAGGGATTCACCTCCTTTGAGCAAGGGTCTTGGTTGTCTCTTAGAGTGGCAAAAGGGAACTTGGTGTCTGTGGACACTTAGCTTTGGACTGTGCGGGCATGGGTCAAAGTGGCTGGGAGATGCTGTGCACTGCCAACCAGCCAGTCTGCTCAGACCTCTCAGTCCCTTCCACCATCTGTCTTAATGAAATATGAAAAGCGCCCTCATTGCGGCCCCTCATCAGCAACACGACCGCAGAAGGTGGTGGAGGGCATTCCCTGCAGCTGTTACTTACCACCTCCGTGCAGCACGGCCACCATGATGGACGGGAACCATGATGTCTCGCTATTGCTGGCCTGGAACTCACGCTGGAGGTCCGTGAAGAAGATACCGATGCAGGAGGGGAAGCCCAGCGTCAGCCCCTGCAGCAGCACTGCGGCGAGCAGAACCATCCATGCCCATCCCCAGTCCTGGGGCTTGGCAGCTATGCGTGCTGCTGCTCCTCCTTGGGGCATGATGGCTTCTTTCTCCTCCTAAGCCAGGCTGCTGGGGAAGGGAGTGCAGCTACCATGCAACCTTCAGCCCAGTGAACAGACCTACAGAGAAGAGCTGATGGTATTCCCAAGGCCCAGAGGCACCACTGCGTCCCACACCTTTTGCAGCTGACACTCTAGACTTCCTGCTCTGCATTTCTTCTAGCACCTCCGTTCCTTCTCGCTACAGGATCCTGCCAACAGATTGCTTGAGAAACAACTGCCTTCCCCTTTTATATTTCACAAGACTGTGACCACAGCCAGGTACAGAGCAGGACCACACCTCCTCTGAGGTATGAATTGGCCTTACCTAGTTCCCGCCCTTATTTTCCCTTTCACCTGCTTTCATCATATGGAGTCCCCTTGCTGGCAATTGCTAAGGTCACTCAGTCCTCGTGCTGAGAAGAGAAGGAAAAACTCTGCAAATGCCAAGAAAAATAGAAACATATAAAGCTTGTGTGTTGCAGCAGAGCTCAGTGTGAAACTTTCAGGAAAACTGCACCTACTTACAAAGTGCTAAAAAAACTTTTTTAAAGCCGTTAATTAATTAGGATCCGGTGATTGCAGTGAGGCTTTTGCTTTACCTCTGTTTAGAGCTTCTTCTGAGAGATCCCAGTTTTGACTTCAAGACTGGCAGCACAAAACATACAGTAACAGCATTCCCCATCCTCTCCACATGAATAAACATGTATTAAAAAAAAAATCTTTGGCAGCAGGATGAGCTCAAAAAAAGTGCCCATAAGGTCACTGCACAGTGCAATATTTATTTAGCATTCAAATAGTGTTTTTTCCCTAAAACAATAGCTATATTTGAGTTTTGTGTGCAGCTCTAAAAATGAATAATAGTTTGATTTTTGCTCATTATTTCAAATATGCCATGGTGGCAGAAAGTGAGTTTCATACCTCAGGCTGAGACCAGAATTGGTCAAACGAAGGGTAGCAAGCGCGTGGCTGCGTGCGCGGCGCGGACGGCTCATCCACTGTGTGCGCAGCCTGGTCAGCTCATGGCCCACGGTTAGATACTTCTGCTTCAGTAGCAACTAAAAGCTTTGATGAAGTCTTTTGCAATATTAACCTAGGCATCACTTCTGCAAACAGGGCTCTTAAGCTGGCTGGCTCACAGCCAAAAAAAAAAAAGGCCGGGAGCGGAGGGGGCCCGTGGGAAGGGGCTGTGAGATGCAAATCACGGTGGTGGTGCTCAGCACACTTTAATCCTTTGTCCACTTTAGCTAGGCGCAGATAATGCAACTAATTCAAGTGCTTGTCTCTCTGGTGTGAATTAGCTGGATGACAGCCTAAAACCTCTCCCCGGCAACAGCAAACCTGCAAAAAAAGGCAGAAGCATAGCTCCTCTCTGTTCCCAGCTGCCCTGTCCAAGTCTTGATTTGTCTAGCAGAACATTTCTGGGTCCCCTCACATTTCCCTGTGTGCCTGCTCACTGGGGAGGACTCTCCAGTGGGGCTGCAGATGCCGTGGCTTTCATCCACTTTCTGCCCCTGGCTGCAGGACACCTTTTCCCCTGGGCAGCCTAACCTGCATGGTCGCTGCAAGGACCCTGGAGATGTGCTGCCAAGTGCTGCATGGCCTCCTCACTGCATTCTGCTTGCATAAAGGTAAAGGAACAAGTTTGTTCCAGCACTGGCTTACCCGGCTGTGCCATACTGAACAACAGCACTGCCGTAAAACCTTGGTTTAACCCTTCCCAAGGTAACCGGATAGGATGGACAGTGCAAACGTGGAGGGCTAGTGTGTGTTTTCGTGCTTCTATGGGCTTGATGTTCTCAGGCAACCTGCTCCTGGTGTTGAGCAGTGAACATGAGACCAGGGACATCTGCGAAACACAGGCAGATTTTCACATGCATGTGATCATCTTGTGCTGATAGTGTTGGGAATAGGATTGAAGTTCATAGCAATAGCCACACCTGGGTGCCTACTGCAAACAGCGTGCTTTTGTTGGGAGCAGATGAACTAGTGCAAAGGTGCTTCCCTCTACCAGCTGGTGCAATGCCTGGGGACACATGGGTGCCGTGGATGGTTTCAGTCTTTCTTTCCAGCCACTCTGTCCTGATCCAATATCGGGGAGGGTTGTTAAATGATCCCGAGAGCGAGATTAAGACACAAACAAGGTCAGATGCTGTACAACCTTACAACTTTTATTTCCTACAACAATCAGTAACTGCGATAGAACAGTGAGGAAGAAGAAAAAGAGGCAGACCTAAGCAAGAGAATGGAAGAGAGGTAGCAAGACTAGTTACCACCACCACCACCACGAATCCAGCAATGTCCCGCTGAGTTGGTTCCGACGCCGGTGATGGAGGGTTGGGTTCTTCTGCTGCCAGTCAGGTGTCTTTCCTTCAGATCCAGGTGTTACAGTCCTTCAGATGTCTTCCAGGTTTGGGTCTTCCACCCGAGAGGGGAGTACGCAGTTCTTTTATTGTTCCAGTCCCCACAAGTTCTCTGAAAAGTCCACCCATTTCCACAGAACTCATTATCCTATGTGCTGCCCTCTGTTCCTCCATGGGCACATGCCCAGGTGCTCATGGTGGTTTCTTCACCTTGCTCGTGGGCAAGCACAGCTCGGCAGGTGCGGACGTGGTGGCTTCTTCAGGGACATCTTGTGCGTACTCCCCTACAACAACAGGATGTCGAGGCAGCAGTGATGTCGAGTCAGCAAGTCAACACAGCTTCTTACACACTCTCTGCCAGTCACTGTCTTCCCTGATGAGCTAATTCTCTCTTGTTCAGGTCCAAACGTTTTCTTCAGTGACCCCCAGGACACCAGCATTCAAGCCTTCTTGGATTTCCCTAGTTGTGATGGAACAGCCCTAATAGTTGCTCATGGCAGCAGACCAGGAGTGCTCACAGTGATTCTCCCTGCTTCTTCTGTGCCTCAGTTTCCCTCAGCTGTAATGGGGGACAAGCAGCTGCTGGCATGAAGGTTGCTGGCTGCTCCCTGCAAGGGCAGGCAGCCCTTTATGCTGAGAAACACAAGGGCCTGGGGCATATATGTAGCTCACCTCCTAGAAAGAGGTTTATATTTAGCCTGCAAATGATGATGATGATCTCTGTATCTTGTCCTCAGTAAAAGCTTGCAGCTGGTAGATACCTCTGGGGTGAGAAGAGCAGTCCACTTCTCCCCTACAGCTGCTCAGGAGGGAGACCCAGCAGCAGGGTCCAGCAGGGAAGTCAGGAGTGTGGCTGGGGGGGAGGCAGAACCGCTGCCTCCAGCAATGGGGCTTGGAGCGGCGTTCAGAGACCAGGCGATGCCTGTGGCTTGGCAGCAGGGATGGAAATGGAGAACAAAGTTTCTTGTTCGTGGTACATTAGGCCTCTGTATCCTGCTGCGTGTCTTGCAGCAGCATCCTCCTGCCGCCCCAGCTCAGCCCCGTGTGGGCTGGACATGTATTTTATGAATGTGTAAAATAAACTGCATGCACAGAAATGAGATGTTTACTGTAAGCTGAGGAGGGTGGTAAACTGTTTTTTGGGGTCACTCAGTACTCAGTGTCTGTTGGGGGTAGGAAAGTCAAACACTTCTCTTGGTAAATACCTTTATAAGTGACTTTTTAAGTACCTTTTCAAGTACCTTTTCATCCTGAGATCTTGGCTTGCTTTGCCATCCTCTCCCAGGTAGGTTGTATTACATCCCAGCTGACTTTTCCAAGGTCACCCAGTAAGTTGATGGCAGAGAATCCAGATCTAGCTCTGATTAAAGCATTGGCCCAAGTGGCACAGCCTGGCCCAACACTACAGGCTTGTGTCTGCGGGATGTCACTTGTCAGCAGTCGCTTGCAGACCTTAAGGGACAGGCTGTGCCTAGGGCACGATGGAGGTGGCTGCAAGTCCCTGGCTCTGTGCATGTCCTTACCGGCATGTTATGGCTCCGTAAGCCAGTCCCGAGCTCAGGAGCCTCAGCAGCAGTTTTGGGGCGGACCATTTGCCTGGAAACCAAAGTGCAAATGCTTCAGAGCTTGCAAATTGTTTTTGAGAAAGACTAGTTGAATTTGTTCCAGAGATCCAGATTAGCAAATCATCCAACAGATGGAATCTCACAGAGGAAGTGGGGGGGGGGGGGGGGGGCGTGTTTGTTTGTTTTAAAAAAAAGGAAAACTAAGTGACATTTCAGCTGTGGGACTGCGGAGCAGTTCAGGGCAGGGAGCTATTCCTGCCCCAGGTTCAGTCCCAAATTAAACTCCTGCTCTGATTCTTCTCTTGAACCCAGACAGACCCAGCAAAAACTGAGCTCTCAGAGCACCTGAAAACAGATTCCTGGCCTGAGACTGAAGCAGGGACAGGATCTGAACAATCCTGGCAAAACCCCTACAGACCAGCTCTGCTGGTGCTGAGAAAATGGGACTGTGCCAAGGATGGGGGAAGTGCTGGTTTATCATGAGTTTCCCAAGCAGTTCCCATTGCATTGCTCCCATGTCCTTCCCCTACCAAGGGCAGCAGGGTCCTGCCTGCACTAATAGGTCTTAATTAGCCTGACCAGCCTCATCTGGGGCCTCTTCTCACACGCCCTCCACCCCATTTTTTCCCCCAGCTACACTTAAGCCCAGCTCCTTGCCTAGATTGGTCTTCGATCTGTCTCACCACTGTTTTCTGCTCTCCTGGCTTGACTTTGGATCTGCCTGGCTGTTTTGTGCACATTAGTCACCAAGAATGTGGGTGTAACACCAGGTGAGAAATCCCGCTTTTGGGACCAGGTTTAATGACCATTAGCCAGTACTGGGGATAACACTGCTTGGTGTGGAGGTGGGAAATGGGGGATGAGGAGGCAGCTGGCACCAGAGCACGCACTGACAGCTCCCATCAGCTTGCAGGAATCCAGCAAGATGTGGCTTGTCCCTTCTCTTTAACCTGATGGCAAATCTCCAGCTGGTGGGTGATTGCAAATGGTTGGTGTGCAAGCTGGCCCTTGCCCTCCTGACTGCTGCCATCCCCCCCCCCGGTTGCTGCCTGTGGCTTTCCCAGAGCCTGTGCTTTGTGCAGTAGGCAGGGAGGTCGGTGCCAGGAAGGGCAGCTCTTCCCAAGGCAATGGGGCTGGCTCCGGAGATGAGTTTGCAAAAGATGTGCTTGTGTAAATTCATGCTGGAAGTGGCTTTGGAAGTGGCTCTGGCTCGTGCTGTGTGCCGCCCTGACCTGCCACGTTGCCCTGTGCTGTGGGTTTGTGCTGCCTTGGAAGCGGGACAGAGACAGGGACCAATGCTGACACAGGACTACCCAAACGGACGGAGGTCTTTGATAGGAACCTGGCTGAGGTTATTGAGGATATCTGGAAGCTGCTGGTGCTTTTCTTTCAGCAATTTCCTGCATTTGTGAAGGTGAGGGAGGCTGGTGTGTTCCCTGAAAAGTGGGGCTTTTGAAGAAATGGAGTTACCTTATCATTAGCTGCATGAAAACTCTAGCCAGTAGATGAGGTTGTGGCACGGGGTGGGTGCAATGGGCTGTGTTGCAGCTGTGGGTGAGAGTCTAACCGTGCTGCAGCCCATCTCTCCCATGGACTGACATCTGGGGACCCTGAGCAGTGGCAAGGAGGTTTCCCTGTAGCAGATCTTACCTGTCAAGCTCTTGATTGTCATTTACCTTGGCTTTTATTAATGAGGAATATGGGATTTAGTGGGGGAAGGATCAAGGGAAGTGTTTCCCTGTGGCTGGCTACTGGATTCTTGGAGCTGGTGTAGGAGGTTGTGGGGGATTGAAGGTGCACAGCCAGAACTTGTGGAGCATGGTTTTTAGGAAGCCAGCAGGGTTTTGGGCTCCAGTGAGCCAAAAGAAGCAGCTTTGGCTGTGCTGCTCTCAGCAGGTCCTCTGTCATCCCAGCCAGGTCCTGCTCAGATCTCTTGTCCAAGGACGATTGCTCTAAGGAAGGTGCAGGTGATGCCTAGAAGTCACAACAGGGCAGGAAAGGAGATAGAATAACTTAGTGCCGACACCTAGGCTCTTCCTGCCCACACCCAGAGGGATCAAAATGTTCAGCCTTGTGATTCCTGGAAAAGGAAAGACAGGAGCTCTTCATCCCCCTGGGAAGTGCAGGTCGCTTTGTGCCTTAGGGTCATCTTGTCGGGGTGTGTGTGGAAAGAGCAAAATGTGGGCTTGAGCATTTGTTTCATAGGCAAAACCCCTTTGGTTTGGCAAATACAACCATCTCCTTCTTACTTTTTATATGTTTCTCTGCATTCAAATTTTAGATGAAAATCCACTGAAATATTAGGATGAGGATGACTGTTCATTGAGTATTTCCTAGCCCTTTAGTGACTAATCTGCCTGCTTTTCTGAGACATCTTGAACTCAGTGCCTGGGTTAAGGGCCTGGCTCTTTGCTTGGTTGCCCAAACATTTTTCCTCATTTTTAGCCACTGTCATTTGAATTCATCAAGATCACTGGTGCGTGTTTTCCTGGCTGTGCTGAAGGACCTGCTGCCCAGACTGCCCTGAGCTAAATCATGGGTGGAAGGTGCTCACCTTTCCCAAGGATTTTCTTGGTGACACAGAGACCAGCTGAGCTGTCAGCTCACTGAGGATCTGTGCGAGACCCATGAAACTTGAGAACTCCTCACGCTTCAGACTGATGATGGACTTGTATCAGACTCCCATCTGCTGAAGTCTGGGGAACCCGTAGGAGGGATGGGGGCCTCTAATAGGAAATATTGCCAGAAGGTCAAATATCAATACCTTTGCTCATCTGTTATACCACGATCTAAAGGCAATTGCTAGGGGATTGCAGCTCCTTTACTGTGGTTTGGAGAAACCAATGTGTTTCTCCAGCCCTGGAAAGGAGAGGGTACGTGGGGGTTATTTGCCCATATGAAAGTTGGGCTAAACCTTCAGTGACTGTCTCCAAACCAGATCTAGGGGGAAGGACATGGCTAAGGTTCTTGTTTCCCAAACATGTCAGTAAGCTGGGTTGAAAATATCTGCAGGCTTTCTGTCTGCAAATAGATCTGGCTTGATTACTTTGTTCCGGGTGAAGGTGAATGGGTAAGTGACGAACTGACCTTCGTCTTTACATGAGAGCCTGAGGCAGAGCAGAAGAGCATATGTGTTGTGCAAGATGCATTTATGGCTGTGGCCAGACCTCTGCAGCACTGGGTTTCACCCTCCCAGACGTGTGCGGAGAGGGGAAATGCAGCAACAGTTTCCACTGCTTTTTGCTGGAGCCCCAGGCCAAGCAGTCAGATGCTGATAGGTGCCTTAATGCTGCTAAAACCCTTTCCTATCTGTAACGTCAATTCGGGTTTCCTCTCTGTCCACAGACATGAGCGGGCAGGTCAGAAAAACAAATGAATTGTGCTACAGGCAAAACTGGCAGGGGCAAGCCGAGCTGCCGGCTGGGGTGACTAATGGGAGTTCTGTGCTATTGTGGTGAGGTGAGCCCCAGCACCAGGGAGGCAGGTGGCCCCCGGCCACAGCGTGGTGGCTGGGGTGGGCTCAGCCCTGGCAGGAGCCTGAGCCTTTCCTTCCAGAGGACGGATGTGGGACTGCTCCTTTTATGCCCTTTCCAATGCAGAAAAGGATGATAAAGGGGTTTTAAAGTCCATCTGCTGCAGCTCGGGTGCGTGCGCTACTTATTGCCTTTACTCTGTGGCTATCGCGAAATCTCAGCTATGTTTCGTTACTCATCTTCCTCCCAAGCACCTGGCAAAGCCACCTGGGGAATTTATTTCCCCCAGTTGCCTCTGTGGGGTAGGAGGGACTAAATCCTGCCACCTGTAGCTACTAAGCTACTTGGGTGTTTTTGTGCTGCCTCCTGCCTTGGTGGTGGCACAGCCCCAGGGATGGAGCCCCTTGCCCACAGGAGCTGCTTGTCCCTGGGAAGGTGCCTCCACTGAGCATCCTGCATCTTCTCGGGGCAGCAGGGTTCGGAGGCAGCCTGGGGTGCTCTGACAAACCCAGCCAAGAGCCAGGGCCTTAACCCTCTGCTGAGGCCAGTTCTGCTGCAAACCGTCCCCCTCTTTCCCTTCTCCTGCTGCTGCAACAGATCTGGAGCTGCCTGGGTTTTGGCAACAGGGATGGCTGAGTTTTGGCCTGGCCCCTGGCAACAACAGGACCTGCTTATTCAGAGGTGGTGTGTTGGGTTCATTCTTATTCTGGGTAAGGTAAGACATGCAGCGCTGCTGCCAATCCAGTACAACCTCTCACCACTTGGTAATGCTGGGGCATCGCCTGTGTTTTCTGCAGCAAGAAGTAAAGAAATTGTTTTTAAAAGGAGTTAAGTGGGTTGCACAGCCTTGGATGGGAAAGCAAGGGATTGCGCAAAGGCTTGGTGGCTCCAGCTTGTGGTTTCTGCAGAAAACGCTGAGTGACGCTTGTGTCTTCTGCATGGTGATATAGCTTTGTTAGAGGAACCACCTGCCTGGTGGACCTGGAGCTGGTTAAAGGTCCTGCACAAAGGCTCTTCCTGCCTACATGGCCTTATAGGACAGTCCTAAAGTGGGAGAGCAGAGAGGTTATGGCTGCAGGCCTGAAATGCTGGCTGTAATTTGAATTTCTGCTGACAAGTCCTAACTTGTGAATGTGATCAAATATGCATGTGGCGTCAGCAGTGCCAGCCCTGCAGTTTCCATCTCTGCCCAAGATGCTGCCGGCACTTGAGCATGGCTTGACTTTGGGCAAGTTCACTGGCAGTCCAGACCTGCAGTCAGGTCTGGAACAGAGACGTGGGGATGGAGTCAAGGAGGTTTGAAAAGTACCGTCTTCAGTCAACCCATGCTACGTGGTGACTTGGCTCAGCCATGGTTTCTGCCCCCCATGCTGCTGAGCTCCCTGTGGGGGGACAGTCTTGTCTTCTTCCACCACGTTGGTGTTAAACCCTGGTTTGGGGATGTGCCAACCCCCTCCCTACTCTGTTGCTTTGAGGCTCCTGTTGTGGTCGGGATGGAGGCAGGCAGCGTGCCTGCAGAGCAGCCTTCAGAGTAGCTACAGCAGGCAACAGCCACTTGTAGTCAAAAGTAAGACTAAATTAATCCAAATTTTCCCATTCTTCACTTATGTCTTTGCTCCTCCTCCTCCTTTTCCCCATGTTGGGCCTGAATTGTCAATGTTGCCCAACTTTTGGCATCACCAAAGCTTGACTGGTTTGCCTCTCTGCCTCCCTGCTGCTTGTCCGTCTGTTGGTATCTCTGTGTTCCAAGCGTTTCTGAATTGCAACACTCTGTAAACAGGAAAGAACCTAAATCTCAGCTAATCCACCGGTCTCGCTAAGGTCACAAACGTGGGGAAGGCTGGCGGCTTTTGGGGTGGAGGTAATAGACCAACTATTTAAAATATCCTCCAGTGTTTCTGGGCTAATGCCACATGCCCAGGGCAGTCTATTGCCCAGCAGTCAGCTGCAGGCTCAGAACACCAGGGGAAGCTAGCTTTAAGAAACTCCACTTTATTTTTCTCATGTTCATTCCATTTGTCTTGGTGATGGCAAGAACCTTGTATCTTTGGTCTTGTGTGGAAAGCGGAGAGCTGTTTGCAAGCTTCTGCAGATGTTCAGCATGGCCCTTTTGTGGCAGAGGAAGGGGCAAAGCTGTCTGAAATGATCAGACCCTTTTGCCACGTGTGCTGGTCTAGGGTTGAGTAGGGGTTTAGCAAACGGAAGCTGACAAAAAAATCCTCTTCCTTTCTTAGCTAGTCACATTTAATGCTTGTGTTAACGTTCTACTTGCTTGTGGTCGTCAGTGGAAATGGTAAAGATCAATGTAGAAGTTCAGATTCTTTTGTGTAACAAAAAATCAGAAACATGCTTCAGTTTGCCTTTTTCTCTGAAAGCAACCTAGAAAGACTCCAAAATCTAATTATATTCTCCTCTTAGCAAATCATTGTTATAAACAGAGTCAGAAGCAGGTACACAATTTGCACGTTTCTTTCCCCATACCGTAGTATTTGTGTGGTAAGGTGGCAAATGGATGCAGAGAAAGCAGCAGGCTGCAGACTGTTTGTTGAAACTTTTCAAACCCATTTCAGAATCTTTATTGAAAAAAAAAATTAATCACAGCATCTCAACTGTTATTCAAACACATTTAATAAACAAAGAGAAACAGTAGCAAAGGGCACTGACACGTGACAAACTGTACAAAACCTCTGGGTTTGCAGGCAAACGCGAGGGGAGGAGCCCACGGCCCAGCTGCAGGACTGGGGAGCTGCTCCGTCCCACCGCCCCGCAGCGAACCATGCCCCCTTTGCCTCAGCCCACTCAGTCACCCCTGAGAAAAATCGATTTTTAAAAATGTGCAGAAACAAAGACACTTTAAGAGGATATTTCCAGTCTTGCCATAATGGAACAATTTAGGCCACTGGGACAGTTTAAAAAAACCCAAAGTGTCATACTGTCCATTCCCAGGATTAATGCTTTACAGCGAAGCTTCCCAAGAGGCACATGCACTCTTGGATAGCCAGTAGATCTACCCCTGCTGACCTACCCTACTCATCACAACATGCTACCTTTTTTAGAGTGAATGGGACAAATTTCATCCTAATTCAGCACTAGTTTTGATATAGTTGTGACTGAGTGAAAGGCAATGGAAGGAAAAGCCCTGTTCTCGAGCACAGAAGGGATGCAACTGGTGCATAATGCTGAGACCAGCCTTGGTCTCAGGGTAAAGGTGACGTAGCACAGTTGGGAAAGGAGAAATCCTTCACTTGGAATGTACCTGCTCTGGATGGACTTCATGCCTGGTCCTAAATGTCACCCAAAACTTGAGTGTCCAGTACCAATGATTGGTTTTCTACCATGAACTTGTTCTTTTGAACTTAAAAGACTCTGCAATTGAACCTAAAGTCTTCAATCCCCTGGCACGTCCTCACTGCAGAAAGCAGTGTGGAGGGGAAAACCGAGATGCAACTTTGATAGTCTTTCCTGTGCACGTGAGTACTGTTCCATTCAACTGGTAACGGTAATTTTGGGGCTCTGTGGCTCAGAGGGGAGAGTGATGGCATCACTTTTGCATCAGGCAATCCTCTCATGGGCTTCACTACATATGGCATTTTTGGTGATGCAAAAAAAGCAAGGAGGTATCACTTTTATCTACTTGAGTTGTACTGGACAGAAGGTCTCCCTTTGCAACTACTGTTGCTTTGAGCTCCATGGTTTGAAAAGCAAGGTGCTCAGCTGGCATCGATGTGACATGTTGAGCTCAACCAGTTCCTGCTGCCTTTAGTTTGATATTTCTTGACCAGTTCCCAGAAACTCCTTCCTCTGAGGAAGGGAAAGAAGACAGATGAGAGTGTTAAAGGGCTTTTTAGGCTGCTAACTCGCATACATGTGCTTCTTGATTTCTTAGCTGTGAGCACAGACGGACAATGACTGAGGCTACAAGATACCGACAGAGGAGAGATATCTATACACATCACAGTGTTATATAGGCCCAGCCAAGGCGTACGGTCTAATCACACCAATACCATCTCACCACATTATAAACAGGGAAGATGGAGGGAAGAAGAGCTGGGTTCTTCAGCGTGATGGCAAGCCAGCTGCGTTTCAACAGCCTGTAACTGACACAACGTGAATTCAAAGACATTTGGCACGGTCCGTTGTTACCAGGATTAAACTAGCACAGATAAATTAACCAGTCTGTCTTGAGAATGAGGCAAAGCCTCCACCGGAGGAGGTACATTGGCAAAGCAGGATGGGACAGGACAGGCAAGAGTACGTACAGGACTGAAAAGAGGCAGAGTGCAGCAGCACCACTCAGTGTCTTTGCTGCACGTCTTGTTTGCTCAACTGGTTGTTGGACTGACTGTTGGTAATGCTGCTGCAAGGCCCTGTCAGCAACAAGTGATAAGATGGGGAACCTACCTAATTCTATGTCAAATCTTTACGGAGACCACAGGTAGCTGAAGTCCTCCAGAAAGGAGCCCAACTCCTCAGTCCAAGTGAGGAATTTTCTGATACCTTATTGAGAAACACCTGCTCTGAGCTTGTCAATGTCTCTGAATTCCAGCATCTCTGAAGCTTTGCGTTTGATGTCAGTTTGGGACTTGACTCAAAAAGACCCAAGTGTCTGGACACTTAGGCTACAAAGAACAAAGCCAGGATGAAAAGGGAAGAACATGCAGCAAATTCCTAAGAAATTCCATTTACCAGACTAAAAGGGACATGCCCTTGGTTAGGGATGGCACGGATGAACAGAGGGGAACCAGTGACTGCAGTTTGGCTAAGATTAGAATTCAAGAGAGGCACAAACGAACATTTTGCACATCCATCCAAGGCATTCCAAAAGAAAAAAAAGGAAAAGAAAAAAAAAAAGAAAGAAAAGTCACAGAAGTCGACACATCACTTTGGACAAGAAACATTACAACAGTTTGGCAACTTTTCACCAAACCCCCCCACCCCAACTCTGTGATGCCCCTCTGCAATTTGAGGTGATCTCTTAAAGGTGGGGACATGAGGGGGCTGCAGATAAATCACCGCATGTAAATAGGGGATCTCCTCCGCAAAGGATCTCATGGGTTAAAACAAACCTACCTGCTTGCTACAGTACAAAAGAAATTCTGCCTGAAGTCCTCCCTTGGTGAGAAGGAAGGAGACAGAGAGCCCACGCTGCTGGAGACAAACAAGGCAAAGCTGAACTTGGCAGCAACAAGTCCCTAACCTTGTGACTTTGCACCAGGCTAAGATATGGCCGTGGCAGGGTATTGGAGAGGAACATGTCACCACTCTTCTTCAGCAGAGAAGTGTAGATGACAAAACTATCACTCTATCGCTGTTCTGGGTGAACACAGGTCTCTCTGTTTATGCATGCGAAGTAATGGGCTTTGGAAAATGCCAGGAGCCCATATGCAATAGTGTTAACAACGAGACCTGTGTTAGATGTACACACAACTCCCCTCCCCTTAGTATCTAAACTCAGCTCTTAGGAATTGAACAAGGAACAAATACAAAGCAAGAATGGAAAAGTTGGTGTGGGTTTTTTACGAGTGGTTGTTTTGTTCCTCCTTTTAAAGCCCTGTTCTTCTGATTTGGGGGGGCTGGCTGACAGGAGGGGGAGCACTGCAAGGTCCCTGCACTTTCTGGTGGCAGACCTGGGTGCAAGAAATGGCACAGCTCAAATACAGATCTTCCCACCGATGCCAGCCTGTGGAAGGTGGCACTGATTACAAGGGCCTGTGGACCTGAGCAACCTTCGCAAAGGCTCCGACTGGGAATCCGGCCCAGCCGTTGTTGGAAAAATTCAATACAGCGCTGGCCAAGAAAATAAAACAAATACTTGTGGAAAGGACTATCCAACTGGAAGAGTCTTTTCCTTCCTTGGTTTCCAGGGTAAGAGGGAAGCCTTTGGTTATGACCAGAATTATTCGCCGTTGGCAGGACAGGCTCGGCTTTGCTTTGCATTAGCTTGGTTACTGTACAAGGGCAAGGTTGCATTGCGGAGAGATGCTCTGCCCAGCTAGACTGCCCTTTTGACATCTGGGAGTTTTAACGGAGTGGACACTTGAATTACATCCGGGATCCCCGCTCTTGAAGAATCTGAAAAAGAAAAGAGCTTCTGTAAATACCTTGGACAAGCTTAGATGCAAAAGTTCATGTTCAGAGTCCTTGTTTTTTTGCAGAGAAAGGAAAGATGGACTAAAGTGAGAGTAGCTTGCTGGCTTTTATGCTACTGTAACAAATGACAGGCTGGTTAAAGCTGACTGAGCCCCTTCTCTAGAAATCCTGTTTAGCTGCCTGCCAGGAGTTAAGAATGTCACCTTTTGTTGCTATCCTGGGGGAAAAAAAAAAAAAAAAGAGTGGATTGAAAGAGGAAAAAAAAGCTTGTCCCTCCCTGCAACATTCTGCATCCTTCAACCACAAAAATGTGACCAATCTCAAAGGTTCTTGCTATGCTGTCCTTTTTCAAGTCTACCTCTTTCCTCCAATTTTTTTGTCTTAATTTGAAGTGTACAAAGAGCCTTAGCTCTCGTCCTACAGTAAAATGTGAAATCTTCCAAGAAGGGAAGATCACACATACAGGAGGAAATAGCAGAGCTGGTACACAGAATTGCTACTGCAAATTATGGATCTGCTAGTGTAAGAAGGGCTTTTTCTTTGCATAGGGGAATTCAAGTCAATACAGCTGAGCAGATGCCTTACCTTTGCCTTCTCGCTTGGCTCCTTGACAATGCCATTGGTAGAATTGTTGAGCTCCCTGGACACAACGCAGAGGAATTCTGCCTGGTCTTCGTTCCCGTAGTTATAGGAAGATCCAATGCTGATCAGCTGTGCAACAGGAGACAGCCAAGGTAACTATCAATAAGTCTTGACTCTTGCTTTATTCCTACAATAGCCTTGTGAGGTACGACTGTCCAGTGAGACCCGTTCTGGACCTGTAGCCTCCTGTGTCACAGGCTTTCCTGTGTGCATAAGGCAGGGATACAGCCGAGCTCCAGAGCCCTCTGGTGGCACCTGGAGCCCCAGGAAGAAATTCCAGCCTAAAACTGTAATGCTGAACATAACAGAACATTCTCCAATTACTGAGGGCAGAAAAAGGAAAAACACATCAGATTTTGCAATAGGTTTTGCAATATATAATATCCAGCTAATTCAGATATGGGGCAGGCAATGCAGACTTCCTGGTCCAGACTATGTTGAACTCAGCTCTCAACTTGCCTTGTGACTTTGATGTATAAAAACTGGAAAGGCAATTCTTTACCACAGACAGATGTTAGATAACTAGGGGACATGTGGCAAACTGGCACCATTCTTTACGTAGATGTTGTCAAGATGGAGTTTGATATCTGTATAAATGGGATTATATTCTATTACTGTTGTGACGAGGGGTCTGGACTCGATCCAAGAAATCCCATCTGTTTCATTTATCATTATTACATTAAAAGGATATCCTGGAGTGCAGAGCTAATTTGTCATTTACAACTCAGTTCTGCTTTCCAGATAATAAATCTAAGTAATCTGAAGAAAGCATTGTGACTCTTATCAACTGTGTATATCTAGGAAACTTTAATATGCAGCATGCACCCTAACTTCCATGTCCTAATGGATTTTAGAAGAGACAGTTCCATATTTATATGAGACAGATGCAGTCAATAGCCTTCCTAGACAGAAGACTATCTATATGGTTACAGTGCAGCTGCAGGAAGACCTGGGGGGCTGCCGCACTGACTGACCTCCAGTGCTGTTTTAAATAGGTTTTGATGTTTTTGCTGAGGGCAAAAGATAGACACAGGATAAAAAAAGGATTTTTTTTTTTCTTTTGCGTCCCTGCTCCCTGTCTTGACTGTTTAAGGTCTCGGATATTTCAATGCCACTCACCACTATTTACTCAACAAACACAAAGTATCTTTTGATAAAGATAGCCATTTTCCAGACTACTGAACTGTAGGTGGACAGGAGAATGGATTTCCATTTGAAATAGCAAATCTCTATTCCATCCTTAATTTAAGCAGGACTGAATGGTATAACGCAAAGAACCTGAAAGGCCACGTGCTCCCCTGAGAACCCAAGCCTGACAACAAGGCTGCAACAGCTTTTACCACTCCTGGCTTTCGTGCAGGTTTCTGAACGAGACTTTTGGATGTTATGAAGTGACTAGATCCAAAGAGCCCACGAAGGGAACGTCTGCTCTGTTCAGTCATTGGCATCCAGGCTAAGATTTAGCAATAGGCTCTCTTTGTCCCCAATACGTACGCCTGTTACCATCTTTCCTAACATGTCTCAGCATGCCAAGACGTGTGATTTGGGGGAGGGCAGAAGCCATGCTGGGTTGTACATCTGGGGAAAGACCTTGGCAATAGGCTGCAGCTACAATGTGCCTCCCAGCAGGGCCCGTTTCAGCATGGGACGTATCCCGTGCTGCACCATTGCCATGTTCCTGCTCTGTGACCCAGTGTGGACCATCTCCCAGCTGGAGAGAGGCGTGAGGTCTAGCCCTGACCAAAGCATTGCATCTATCTGTCCTGTTTAGGCTTGCTGCCTCTGGGGCTGTTTGAACGGAATGAAAGTCCTGGGGAGGGCAAGAACAGCTCCTGATGGTGGGAGCGTGCTGGAGTGGGATGTGCAGGAAATTTTCCTGGTGCCTGCGGTGTACAGGAAGGAAGCTGGAAGAGATCTTGGTGGTTTGTGCAGAGGTTGTGGATGGCAAAGGGAGGGAGGGAACTGGAAGGGAACGCACTAGCATTTGCTTCTAACTAGTATCTGGACCCTCTCGTTACAGATTTGAAAAGCAAGACTAGGAAAGATGTAAGGGTGCAGATTCCTGTGTAGGGCACTGCCTATAGCCTTCTGGTTTTGGGGGTGCATACGTGTGTGTGAAAGACAAATTCTGTAAGTAAATTTCCGGACAGCAAAACCTGGGTGTTGGAGAACTGCATTTCCATAAAGCAGCTAGTGGCTCACAGGGGCATGAGTTTTTGGCTGCCTCTCCACTACTCAATAGGAGTTTACAGGCACTATGGAACAGATATATATGAACAATTGATGCAAGCGCTGTTGCTAATCCTGTGCCACACTTTGTGTCAGCACACTTCCCACAACATCCACTTGTACTGAAGCTGGACTAATTGGGAAGACAGCAGAGCTGTAATCCACAGAGCCTATTCTGCAGTTTCTTAATATAGCATTAACATGCAGGCCAGCTGGTTTCCAGTTCGCTGTCCTCCTAAATAAGAGGACTGTATTTGATTCCAGAAACCAAATCTGGAACTAATGCCATACGCAACTTCAGTGACACCTAACCCCAAAACCAGCTGCATTACAAAGGCATCTGCAGGAAGTGTATTTCTCATGTCACTCAGCGCCTCTTTAGCAAACGCAGGAGTCATAGCTTTGAGCTTCCAGAGAAGTTGTGCTGTGTTTTTTCACGTATCTATTAATTTTCCTGGATAAAACTGTTGTACTGAGGCCTGGTATATGTGATGAAATGCAAGAGAAGGGAAGAATTGCTCTGGGATTTGACAAGGATACAAGTCCTCAGAGAAAATGAAATCTTTCTTGGCAGTTTGAGTGAATTCTGCCTCTGTCAGTTATTTTACATAAGTGGACTGCTACTCAGTTCAGACTGCTTATTCAGAAGAAAAGAGCAGTGTGAAGTGCAATTTAATAGCAAACTCTGCTTATTCCATATGCAGCTTTCAAAGGGATTCTGCCATTCTTTGGTAATGGTACCTGTTCGAATTTCCACCCGTCGGACATAGTGGACACCATCTGTGTGAGCTCTTCCTCTTGGCACTGCAGGACTCTGTACACATGCTTCACAGGTCCCTAAAGCATGGAGAATAAATATAAGCGTGAGTTTAGTAATTGTTATACTAGTATCAAGCTAGAAAATTAATAAGCCTCTCCTGCTCCATCATCTTGTTATTTGAGGAACTCTGAGCCCCACAGGCTTTCTGAGGTTTCATCCTTCTGACCATCCAACCGATTCTAAACAAGGTACATACGGTTGGCACACTTCTCAAAGTCTTCTAGGCGTCCAAGGGCCAGTGAAAGCAAAGCTTCTTTGGCTTTCAAAGCTGTTTACTGCTTTTTGAAAACATTCTCTTCTGAAATTGAAACTACTGGGTGTGTTAATATCAGCTGAGCAGCAATGGGAGAAACTGCTGCAGAGAGACAGATATAAAGGGAAGAAAATGATTTAGAGAAGGAAGAGTTTGAACTATTCTTTACCTACCAAAGCAGTATGTTTTGCTTTATAACTACCCATCTTTGCTCCTGACCCCTCTTTTTAACTGTTCATTGCCTTTCCCTACAATGCTAACAAGATGACTCAGTGGTCTATGCTTATAAAACCATAATGGATACTCTTTCCTAGCTGTGCCCTGGATCTACCTAAAAGCTCTTATTCCCCCTGTTAAAGATGACTACTAAACCAAAGAACTGCTACTAGAAGTGTCTACAGCCACACTTGTCCTTCTACTGCACTACAGAAAATGACTGACTTCATAACACAAATGTTCCTGTGCATTACTTGAGAGGTTCTGTTCTCGTTATCCCGTATCCGCTCCTTCACCAGCCGCACAAGAGATGCAATATTGTAAAACTCGGCTTCTTCCAGTACCCCTGAGAAAGGAACCAAAAGTAGAGACAAATTCTGTTACTTTGTACAGGGCAGAATGAGGATGATTCTGCTACAAAGGTGCAACACCTGCTCCCAACTCCAAATCTAGCCCAGATGTGAGAAAATCCCCAAATGCTGAATAGACTGTACTACTGATCGCATGCTCCCAGGCTGGAAGAAAATGACCAATTAGCTGTCACCTCCTTTTGTGACTTAGAGGATCTTTAAGAAAGATTATTCCCCTTTCCCTGGGATTATCAGAAACCTCATAGTATAATCTCTATTTTGTTCGCGCAGCCCCATTAGGAGAAAGTCACCGAAGCTGCCTGCTTGTAGAGAACGGCTGTCTGTGGAGGGAGAGGAGATGTGCTATCAGATCTTCTCTGCCAACAGAGGCCTTTGAGCTAAGCAGAGCAGCGATGGGTTGTGCTATAAGCTGCAGGCCTCTGCTTTCAGGAAGACACAGGATCTAATGATTTAATCCCTGTTGATGAGCGTCCTTCTGAGAAACTAGCGGTACTAACAGCACTACTGGGAGATGCGGCTTGCTCACACCCTTATGCAGCACTGTGTCAGGAACCTTATGCGCTCAGGCAAGTTTCTGATGAAGGCTCTGGGATACTGCTATCAAACAGCGTTTGCAGTTCTTCCCTTATATTTCTCTCTTACCTTCTTCTGCAAGCTCCTTGTTTATGATGAGCTTCCCATGTCGGAGGTAGTTCAGTATTGGACCAAAATACGTGGGGTCTCTATCGATGAGATACGCCCCTGTCTCATCCTGTTGAGTGTGTACAGGAGTGAAGCAGGGATAATTAAGTGGTACCAGGGAAAAAATAATTTCAGTTGAAAACAATAAACTGAACAGTTTTTCTCTGAGAACCTGAACTGATTTGACTGTGAAAGGTGTACTAATGACTCCACGTTTAAACCAACTTCCCCCGTCCCCCCCAATATCTGAACTCAGCTCAACAAATATTGCAGCTCAATTATGCTGGCAGATGCTTCAGATTAAGCACTTCTAGGAACAGAGTTTATATACCTGGAGAGAAAAGCAGGGCTTAGCAGTTTTTCTTCACTGCAATAATAAGAACCAAAAGCTGGCAGTTGTGTTCTGTCAAAATTTGTCTTCCAGACAACTTTACCTAGGAGACTCTGGTGGAAAACTGGATCTCCAGTTCTTGCTAACAGCATATGATGGTTTAAGTAGCTTTTTTTCTCCTTTCTACTACTGAAAATGCACATTGCAATGCACCAGCCGTGTCTCTAGCAATACAGTAGCTATTGCCATCAAGTAACCAACAATTGATAATCAAAAGCATTTCTTGAGCCAGCTCTGAAGTCTTTCATATCACTCCCTTAAATCACTTTAAAGCAACGTTTGTCTTGCCCATCAATCTGCTCTAAAGCAATAAAAAACTGTGAAAAAACATTCTGAAATGTCATCTCTTCTACTCACTGATGCTGGTGACTGCTATTTTGATCACATCCAGTATTTATCTTTTGATTAAACTCTGAACAGAATGGCAAGGGATCCAACTAATTCTCAGTCTGACCTACCCACAAAATATTTACAAAACCTTGTGCAGTGGCTCCTACAGAAAACCTGCAATTACAAGAATAACTGTTTGCCAAATCCTTATGATAAAGTGCAACGACTTCAAAACTATCCACCCGTGTAAGGAATGTGCACTTTTGTGATCTTTTATGAGAGCAAAGTGAGATATATCAAATAAAAAATCGTACGTGCTCAGGGTGAGAAATCATTAAAATTCCTGTTTCTGCAAAGGTTTCCTCCTAGTTCCCTCTCTGCCATAACCACTGTGGGAAGGTGCTGGTTTGCTCCTTGAGGGGAGTCATGTCACCGCGGGAGGTGGAGGGCAGACTCTGAGCCCCGTTCTTGGGGACACGGCCACCTCTGTGGCCGTGTAATGGGACACGAGGGACAAGGAGATGGCATGTGTCAGAGCGACGTGTGCCCCGGGGACCGTGGGCGCGGGGCTGCTGTGGAGATCGGCCTGTCCACGCCGTGGGGTCAGGGGCTGCCGGGGCTGCAGAGCGGGGTCAGGGGGTGCTGGCCCCGGGGACACCGGCAGCCGGGACCGTCGCCCCGCCCGTAGAGCGAGTCGGGGCGCTGCTCCCCGGTGACGCCGGCTGCCGCGGGGGCTAAGGCGGCTGAAGGAGGGGCTGTCGTCTGGGGCCTCGCCGTCCCGGGGTGGGGTGGGGGCCGGCCCCCGCCGCGGCCTCACCTTGTCGGAGCCGAGCTCGGGCCCGTCCTGGCAGCAGAGGCGGCACAGGAAGGACTTGGGCTCCCGGCACAGCGTCTGCCGGGTGCTCACGAAGTACGTGCCGCCCACGTTCAGGCGCACCCACTTGGAGGCGGCGGGCGGGCGGGCCGCGCCGGGCGGGGACAGCGCTCCGCCGGAGCCCGCCGCCGCCGCCACCGCTCCGGCCGCGCGGGGGCTGGGCGGCCCCGGCGCCCCTCCGGGGCCCGGACTGGGGGTACGGCCCCGCGGCGGTCCCTCCGCCGCCGCCGCCGCCAGCTCGGCCATGGCGGTAGCGCTCAGCGGCCCCGCGTCGCCATCACCGTCCGCTCCGCCGCCGCTTCCGGTGCGCAAAGCGCTTCCGGGGTAAGCAGCGGCGGTCACCGAGAAAGGAGGGGAAGGACGCCTTCCGGTGGAGCTGCGCTCTGATTGGGCGGCGGGGGAGGGACTTCCGGCGCTGCTGGCCTCCGCGCTTGGGGACGGGGGTGGCGGTCAGTGAAGGTGAGAGCGGGGACCGGGACCGGGACCGGGACCGGGACCGAGGGAGGCCGGGGGGTGTTGGTGGTGGGTGGATAGGGGGTCCTGGGGGCGGGGACCGGCCGGCTGAGCCGGGCAGGGGAGTGTGGGATTCCCGGGGCTGAGGGAGGGAAGAGGCCGGGGCGGGCCTGAGTGTCGGGGGGGGCTGGTGGAGGGGGTGTGAGGCCGCGGCGGGGCTGGGCCGAGGAGCGGGGCTCCGTGTGCCCCCTCCCGCGCCAGCCCGCACCCCTCCGTGCCGGCCTACCCGCGGGGGAGCCGTCCTCCCCAGCCCCGCGGTTGCTGGGCCCTACCCGCTCCCCCCAACCCCTCCACCCCCCCCAGTGTAACCCGCCTGGTGTCATCCCCTCCCCTGGGCACAGGCTGGAAGCATGGCGGGCCGCAGAGCTGCCATCAAGGCCATTGACTGGGCGGCCTTCGCCGAGAGGGTGCCTCCAAACCAGAGGGCCATGTTCAACGCCCTGAAGACCCGCAGCGACGCGCTGTCGGCACGGTGAGTGTCTGTCCCGCTCCTGCGTGTGGGGCAGTTCGATCCCTCAGCCGAACCGTTCAGCCTTTGCGGTGCTGGCTTGAGCCAGTGTCGGTAACCGTGGTCTCGCAGGAGTGTCCCGGCAGGCGTCAAAACAGGTCACCTTCAAGACAACTAGTGGCTTTTTTTTGCAAGTCATGTTTACTTAATCCTCCCCAGAGTAAAACAATAGCTGCAATGTAAAAAAGCAGTTCTGTGAAAGCAGTTTGCTTTGGCATGCTCAAAACATTTTGCAAGCTGTGTTATTCTGTTAAATGCTGTACAAATTCATGAGTCTTCTCAAATCATTCAGCATCTGCTGCTTGATACGAATGTGGTTGGCTACTGCAGTTAATATCGCTGATTGCCTCTAGCTTAGTATTGTGAAAACTGCCTAATCCTTTCTTACAGGGCTGCACTCAGAGGCACTATATAGCAGTCTGAAGTGGAGCAGGGCTGCAGGCTGAACTCTTCTAGTCTGTATAGAGAAGTCTGTTTCAAGGGCAGAGGGATTTGCAGAAATGGTTCATCGCTCCTTGTTAATGATGGACCTGAAAATACTTAAACCAAACTTAGCAGGCTCTGTTGATGACACTCGGGAAAGTAACTGTGGCAGAGAGCAAATGATAGCACAAGGTTACTTCTAGCGCCGGTCGTGACTGCTGTCCTCCATCTCTTTAGGTTGGCTGCCCTGCCAGAGAAACCTCCGACCATCGACTGGGCTTACTACAAGGCTACAGTTGCTAAAGCTGGCATGGTGGATGAGTTTCAGAAGAAGGTCAGTCTCTATGTCAGTTGGGTGAGGCTTAAATGGGGAATGTCTTTGGTGTTGAGAGGAAAATACCAGAATTGGCAGAGGTGGTTTTGGCTAGCAGGTGCCCCAGCTTTACATCCTGCAGATCAGCGTCACTGATCTCGAGGAGGTCACTTCAGTACCATCTTTCAGGAGGAAACCTGTGGCACTGTACAGTGAGAAAGTGGGTGAAAGAAAACTTGATAAATTATTTTGGCTGCGGGATTGTATTCAGGTAGTGCCTCTCCTGAAGCGAACGTTCAAAGTATTTCTCTAAGTCACTGAATGGAAGAAGGTGGCAGGCATGGCTCTGCACACTGTGAAATGTGTAAAGCTAGTGGATGCCTGCAGGGGTTGCCATCCTCTTTATAAGCAGGAATTGAAAAGCATGAGTGAGGCTTTTGCTGAAGGGCACATGGTGTCACTATGAAAGTCGGTGTGGTGGGTTGACCCTGGCTGGGCGCCAGGTGCCCACCAAAGCCGCTCTATCACTCCCCCTCGTCAGCTGGACAGGGGGAGAAAATATAACAAAAGGCTCATGGGTCAAGATAAGGACAGTTTAATAAAGTGAAAGCAAAGGTCATGCGCAAAAGCAAAGAAAAAACAAATTATGTTATTGCCTACTTCCCATCAGGAGGCGATGTCTAGCCACTTCCTGGGAAGCAGGGCTTCAGTACGCGTAGCGGTTGCTCCGGAAGACAAAAATGCCCCCCTTTTGTCTCCTTTTACTTAGTTTTTATATCTGAGCTGACGTCATATGGTATGGAATATCTGTTTGGTTAGTTTAGGTCAGCTGTCCTGGTTATGTCCCCTCCCAAGATCTTGCCCAGTCCCAGCCTGCCATTGAGGGGGAGCAAAAATGTTGGAGAGACAGCCTCAATGCTGTGCCAGCACTGCTCAGCAGTAGCCAAAACACTGGTGTGTTGTTGACACCTTTCTCGCTACTGATGCAGAGCACAGCACTACGAGGGCTGCTATGGGGAGAATTAACTCCGTCTCAGCCAGACCCAATACAGTCAGCTTCCCAAGGCTGGGGGGACCCACTGACCTCAGATGGATCTGGGAACTTTGTCTTGGAGGAAATAAGTCTGTGATATGATAAGTCTTTGGTATTAGATTTTCTTGCTTCCTTACAATGCTGTGCTCTTTACAGTGCTGTGATGAAGGTGTGTAGTTTTATGTCCTCGTGGTGGTATGCAAGTACAGAATAGATGGCTTTAAACTCAGGTCAGCAGTGCTTCTTGTGAAGGACACAGTCAAGCTGCAGCGGTCAGTTTTAGAAAGCTCGTTAACTTACATGGTTGTGAGCACGTCCTAGGAAGAAAGGAGGGAATGTTCCCCTGCTGCCAGGGAAAATGACCCTGGTGTGAAGGATTTTTTCAATCAGACAAACAGCATAAAAAAATTTCTCTCTTGATTTACAGTTCAGTGCACTAAAGGTTCCTGAGCCAGTGGATACACAAACTGCCAAAATTGATGCCCAAGAGCAGGAAGCTGTAAGTCTTTAAACTGTTCTTTAATGCCGGGGTTGTCTCTGGCTTCTGTGAGGATGGGAAGGGGTGAGAGGGAAGGGATGTTCTGTATGTGCACCTGCACAGGAAGGGCAGCCTGAGCTAGAGCATGACTCTGGTCTTCGCACGTGTCTCTGGCTTTTGGCTAAGCAAGAGGATCTCTGCATGTGGAAGGGTTTGGCACGCTCGGTTTTGATCAACATTCTGTCTGCTTACCTAGTGTAACGATGATGAATTTTAATGCCAACTTAAAGCATGGGGTTGCAGGTTCACTCTAGGTTGCAGTCTTTGTCATAACCATATTCACCACATCCTCTGCTTTCCTGCAGGCAAAGAGCAGTGCCGAATATGTGCAGGCTTCCAAAGCTCGTATTGCCCAGTATGAGCAACAAGTAAGTCTGGACTTTGCTTAGTGAATATTCTCTTTAACCCAGCCTGGCACACACCTTGTTCTTACTTGTGTGTGCTTTGCTCTTTCTTGCTGACAAGTGGCGTATAACGTGTTTGTCTCTGCTCCCACTTCAAGCTTCAGAAGTTCAGAAGCATGATTCCCTTTGAACAGATGACATATGAAGACTTGCATGAAGCCTTCCCTGAAACCAGACTGGACAAGGAGAAATATCCATACTGGCCCCACAAACCGATTGCTGATCTGTAAACTTGTCTAGAAGCAGTTTGTCTTAACAATTGTCGGATTCTATCATCTTTTAAATAAAGTACTTTCCCTCCTGTCTGTGGCTTAGATCTTAGACATGAGGTTGCAAGGTTTTCAGAAATGTGGAACAATACAGTAACTTGCAAACAGCCTGCTTTTCCTGGATTTTCTTTTCTACCTGTGAGCTTGTTTTTGTAGGAAGGACCAAGATCCCAGTTAGACCTGTTGATCAAACTCAGTCCTATGGCACCTTCTGTAATGCAAATAAACCGTCTATTCATCTGTGTAACCACACAGTGCAGGGAATGCAGTTCTGCCATTGCAGGCAAATAGTTGCTTGGAAGTTGAACATATATAAAGCCTTTTGAGGTGCTGGAGTGCATTTAGTAGTGATCTGCGATGCAGTGGGAGATATACCTCAGCAGTTCTACAGGCAGAGGTCTAGGGCTGTTTCCTAGGTTGGTTGTGATGGTTTAGCTGCAGCTGATTGCAGAAGGAGTTGGAGAAGTATAGATGTGTTGAGATATGTTTTAAAAAAAAATAAATTGAAAGTTACTTTTTAATTTTTTTAAAACATCCCAAGTATCACCCCTTTAATCCTGGCAATCCTATTATTCTCTCTGTCCTGCTTTTCTGAATGATGTGGATCTCACAGAAACAACAGTACAAATGCTTCAGACTTGCATTGTTTTATTTAATTATCTGAGTTGGAATTCTTAAAAACCTTCCCCCAAAATGGAAACATCTCTGTAAGAGAAGAAGGGCATTAACTCTCTCTTCTGTTGGTCGTGTTTGTGGTAAGAATTATAGATGAATAGAATGAAGGTATTATCCCCAGATTTCACAATTGTTTTATTCAAATACCTTGCTAGCCCACAGAATACTTTAAGAACATAGGTAGATCTACTGAACTAGAGTACAAAGTACTAAGCATGCAGATCTCATGCCCTGTGGGGTTGTTTTTTTATTTTTTATTTTAGGCAACTGAAAACTGCAGCTCTATGAATCGAGCAGGAAAAAAATTACAGTGCAGGGGTTAGAAGCAATACAATGGAGAACAACTGAACTAGCACTGCGCAGAGCTGATCTCTAGCTGCTCCATTTTACAGAAATAGTAGCAAAAAAAAACAGGGACAGGAAGAAGTGGCTGTAGAGAAGCACCTTCTCCAGAACTAGCAGAAATGGGTCCTGCTCCTGTGGTTTCCAGTGGGGCTTGGCTGGCTGTCTGTTTTCCTGGGCCTTTTTGGGAAGGTTCAGCAGTTGGGCACCTCCCTTGGCGAGGTGTTTTGTGGTCTGCTTGGTCATGGCTCTCATCGCTTGCTCGGTGTCTGCAAAGAGCACATAGCATGTGTCAGTATAGGGGGTTTGGTGGGTGACTACCACGACTGATCCTGCCTGGGTCACTGGTTGCCCTGAGGAAACCCACCCTTGCTCAAACGAACCTGCAGTAAAATGCACCGAACCTACAGGTTTAAGAGGTTACGGGTTGCTTTACCTTGCTGGAAGCTTCCGAGAACCTTGTCTAAGCGCAGGGATTTGTGCTGCTGGTGCAACAGGAAGAAGGTATCTAACACAGCCATGATCATGAGCAGGAAGGTGCCTAAGAAGAATACCACTGCAGAACAATACGAAAACAAAGAAAGCCCTTGATAATTGGCATCATTTTCTTGCATGTAATCCTGTCTGTGTTCAGTTGCCTGGTGGGGAAGGGGGGAAATTTCTTAACTCCAGCAAGCTGATAAAGCTTAGCTGTTCATGACTTCAGTGTTGTGAATGCGTCCATAAACAATCAAAGACCTTCCTTAGGGTTGGTACCTGTGAAAAAATCAGGTTTTATTCAATAAAGATGGGTACCTATTATGGGTGGTTTGTTGGAGGAAGTTGGGAGGATGTTGTTGAGAATCACAGCTAACATGGAGCTGCCAAGGATGATGGCAATCTGGAAACTGATTTTCTCCTCGAGAGAGCTGGGTCCAAACAACACAGCCATATCCAGCAGATACAGGGCGCATGTTGGGAGGATCAGGTTCAAAATATACAGAGTGGGTCGTCTCTCCATGGAAATCTGTTGAAGAAGAGGGACAAAATTTAGGTGAGCAGGAGGTAACTTACTGTGTTGGGCAATGTTCCCTAATGTAGAAAATCATCTTGTTTTGTACTTTTTTTTTTTTTTTGGTGGCAAATCAGTGCAATATATTATGAAAGTACTGCCGTACCACGTAGGTGACCACAGAAAATTTTTCGTCATCCAGCTCTTCTCTGTATTCAATGATGCTCAGGTTGGTGAACTTCCATTCTCCATCAGTTAGGAAGTAACTCTGGCTGTCTTTCATCATCTCAGCTGGTGTCCGTTTTGTCTTCATGACAAGGTCTGTTACTGCTTGGGCAGGAGGCAGAGGAGGAGAGAAGTTGCAGAATTTAGGTATTTATTAGAGGTCAGTTATTTCCCCTCCCTCTCCCTCCCAACCAAGAGTGTGCACAGATGGGGAAGCGCAATGGTTCTTGCACTGCTGGGGTTTCTTAGCCTATCAGGGAGAAACTAAAAAGGACTCTGGTGAAGAGACTTGGCTGGACCTCTGGAAATGTGGATCAGAGGGGAAATTTCTGGTGAATTAGGACAGTTGTCCTTTGTGGGTGGGAGCTGGAGGCTTTTGTGTCACCTCTGCTTATTTTTCAACCCTTCCTGTCGGGATGATCTCTGACTGCAGTTTGGATCCCTGAAGCTGTCCTTAATTTCCTCTCGTTTCCATGGCTTTCAGGTATGTTTAAAGATCAGTCCTGCAAAATTGTATGTGAACAAGTAGCCTTGTTGCAGGAAGGCTCCTAGTCTCTTGGTTTGTAGAGACCAGTCCAGGGGGGAACTTGCCACAGAACATCCAGATGCTTCCAGAGATGTTGCTGGGAAACGTGCCAAAACAGAATGACAGTGTTTTAGCTCATTGTCCCTGGTGTTACACCACTAACCCAGTGTGAGAGTGTGGTGCTGCCAAGGGAACCGAGGACTTAGCCAGGGTCCATCTCATCTATTCGTCCTCCTGCGAATTTAGCCCACCTGTGGTAAAACTCAGCTTGCTGCTGTACCTGGGTAGAGGAATGAAGCTACGCTCAAGTTGCACGTCTGGGTATCGAAGGGAAACTTGAAGATCATCAAGCTGCATGTTAAGGTGACCTGGAAGGGCTGGGTGGATTTGAAGCTGCCGTTGTGCGTGATGGCCATATAATCCAAGTTTGAGTTTTGTCCGTTCACTCTGGAGGAAACAAAAGCGGAGAGTGACCGAGCTCCAAGATGCTGCATCGCTCCTCAGTCCCACGCAAGGCTGGGCTGTAAGCGTCCTTGCAGGGCAGGCTCTGTGCCGTCCGTCACCCAGCCACGGGATTTAGCGGTGAGGAGAGGAAACCTGGGGCTTGAAGAAGGGCTCTTGGGTGCCTCTGGGCTAAGGTCTGTAGTAGCTCTGCACCTCCTAAGGAAACTCCTTCCTCTCTCCTCTCTGCTTCCCACTCCCACCCAGGGCCAGGGCTCATTGCTGGCTCATTGCAGGCTCTGCTGTGCCGCAGAGCTGCCTCTCCCTCCTTCCCCCCTCCGAAGAGCTAGCAGTGGTGCCCATCCCTCTGTCAGACCCACAGTGCTCTGTGCAGTATCTTACAACAAACTGCTAAGGCGCGTCTCATTCCATGACATTGCTGGTCTCTGCTGCGTCCTCAGCTTTAACGACAGCCCAGCTGGGACATTCCTCGAGGTGTTACAGTATTACAGAGCCACAAAGTGCTTTGTATAAACTGTCATCACCATTAATCGAGGTTCTTGGTTACGGAGAGCTCATGGGAACAACTTTTAACCATACGAGTTTATCCCATTTCCTACAATAATACCAACAGTTTGCATCCTTGTATTTCTCTTAAGCCAGTGGATTAAAATCAAAGGGGAACCTACCGCTCTAAAATGAAGATGGTGGGAGACCAATACGTATCCGTGGGCAGAACGATTTCGGAAATGTTACAGAAATCCTGTGGGTCCCAGGTTACAAAAGTGTTTTCCCACTCCTGGGGGAAGAAGTTGCAGGAGAGAAATGAGTGCCAGGCTCAACACCACAGGAGAGAAACGCTCTCGAGGGACCTACCAGGTTCAACACGATGTAAAAAGTGACTGTCTGGAGCTTTTCGACCTGGAGAAACAAAAGGGAAGATATTTAGCTGATTTTCTTAGGTACATCCAATGCAGAGCCCAGAAGCTCTCCCCTGTCGCTCTTGCAGTGGACAGCACAGATTGCAGAAACTCAGCTCAGGAGGAGAGCGCAAAGATCTTGGTCCTACAGCTGAAGAGTGGGAGTGTACGGTCCAATGGTTTGGAAAAAAAAAAAAAGATTATTGTTAACATTTACAGACCAGTGTCCTGCAAATGCATTGCTCAGTTCAGGCACTCCACAGGTTTGTTTTTAGAGCCTGCTATAAAGCAGGCTGTTTGTCTGAACCTGCGTCTGAACTTTTTTCTGGAAGTAGGTGGGAGAAAATACTCCAGATCTTCCAAAAATGCTTTCAAACAGCAGAAAGCTGAAGAAGTGGAAGGGGCTGCTTGTCATCCCCATGGCTTTGCTGGCCCAACCCTGCCTGGTAGAAGACTCAGACCCCAACCTAGCAATCACCCAGTTTTCTGTTATAAAGACTCAACAGGAGTTTTGGGTCCTTACCACGGAGAGAATAGCCACAAGCATAAAATCCATCTTCACTTCCACAGGCTCCTTCAAGTCTGTCTTGGGCAGTATGTGTGCGTGCAGCTTGCTGTAAGAGGAAATGTTCAGGTACTCAATAACATCGTAGTAGGTGCAGAGGTACCTCGGAGCAGCCCCTGCTAGAAGAAAAAATTCCACTTGAATCAGAAAAGGATCAGGAAAGATCTCAACCTGTGAGAAAGAGATGTACCAAAAGAGAAAGGGTATGGACCTGTGGATATGAAAAACATTACTAACACAGGTGGATCCCTTCTCACATGGATGAGAAGAGAATTCCTCAAGGCTTTTCTATCCCTCTTGAACTTACCTGTCCCAAGAGAAAAGGTAAGGATAGCTATAAAAGCTCGCTGCATTGTCTTCTGCCTCCAAATAAGGAGGCAAATGGTACTGTGTGTCTTATGAACAGTTCCAGGACACGTCATTTGTTATGTGGAAGTTGATTTGATATTTATTAATGAGGGATGGATATTTTGTAAACAGAAGCTAGACTTTTTATGTATTTATTTGCATTGGAAGGAAGGATTTGCTAATGGTTTGATGCACTCAGCTGGCTCTTGGGAGCAACCTTTAGTTGTGGTAAAGGAAAAATAAGGTCATTAAAAAAAAAAATCCAACAATTTGAGGGAGAGGAAAAGAAAGGGCCCATCTCCACAAAGAAAAGGCAAGGAGCCAGAGCCACTCAGAAGCAAATCTTGTCTCATTTACAGGGCTAAGAGTCTGCAGCAACCCCACTGAAATGGAATAGGAATAGTGAGGAGTGCCAGGGAGACGGGGGAGAGGCTGTTCTCCTTCGAGCCTGGTTCTGCTCCATAGCAGCCCAGGCTGTGGAAGTTAGAGTATGTCCTCATTTCCCAAAGCACTGAGCTTTTCATGCACTCACTAAGTTTCTGTTTCTGCCTCCTTGCTGATCTCCTGTGCTCTTGAGGTTCTTCCCCAAGTCCTCACGGTTAAGATGAAAGGCTCAGAGACTTTTAAAAAAAATTTCTGTTTGTCTTTCCCTCAGCTGCCCTCCTCTCCATCTCTGCCTATTTTTTCTGCTGTGATTCCAGTGATATCTCCAGGTGCTCGAAGTGATGTTTCCCTTGCAGGGAAGTGGCTCCAATTCTTGTGTGCTCGGAAAGTCCCATCCCACTGGGACATCATAGATGGCACCTTATTACTGTGGCCTGTGGTTGTGTCTGAGGTAGGAGGTGGGAAGCATATGGGCCATAAGACAAGGTTTGAATCAGATGTAAGGGGCAAGAGGAGAAATAGGGGTGACGTCTGTGCTGGGGCTTGAGGGCTGAGTTGGTTGTAGGACCTTACGCTGGTGGGTGACAGTGTCACTAGAGGTGGGACCGTGTTGAGCCCCCAGAACAGCGTGAGAGGTGACTTGTTGTGATGGGTTGACCGTGGCTGGATGCCAGGTGCCCACCAAAGCCGTTCTATCACTCCCCCATCCTCAGCTGGACAGGGGAGAGAAAAATATAACAAAAAGCTTGTGGGTCGAGATAAGGACAAGAGAGATCATTCACTAATTACCATCACGGGCAAAACAGACTCAGCTTAGGGAAAATTAGCTCACTTTATTACAAATCAGCCAGAGTAAGGTAAATGAGAAATAGAACGAAATCTCAGAACACCTTCCCTCCACCCCTCCCTTCTTCCCGGGCACAACTTCACTCCCGGATTTCTCCACCAAGCCCCCCCAGCGGCACAAGGGGGACAGGGATGGGGTTTACGGTCATCACATGTTATTTTCTGCTGCTTCACCTCCTCAGGGCGAGGGCTCATCACACTCTTCCCCTGCTCCAGCGTGGGGTCCCACCCACGGGAGACAGTCCTCCACGAACTTTCTCCAACGTGGGCCATTCCCACGGGCTGCAGTTCTTCACAAACTGCTCCAGCATGGGTCCTTTCCACGGTGTGCAGTCCTTCAGGAGCACACTGCTCCAGCGTGGGTCCCCCACGGGGTCACAAGTCCTGCCAGAAAACCTGCTCCGTGGGCTCCTCTCTCCACAGATCCGCAGGTCCTGCCAGGAACCTGCTCCAGCGCAGGGTTCCCACGGGGTCACAGCCTCCTTCAGGAACCCACCTGCTCCGGCGTGGGGTCCTCCACGGGCTGCAGGTGGATATCTGCCCCACCGTGGACCTCCCTGGACTGCAGGGGGACAGCCTGCCTCACCAGGGTCTTCACCACGGGCTGCAGGGGAATCTTCGCTCCGGCGCCTGGAGCATCTCCTCCCCCTCCTTCTGCACTGACCTTGGTGTCCGCAGGCTTGTTTCTCTTACATGTTCTCACTCCTCTCTCCGGTGGCTGTTTTCTCCCCGTCCCAACTTTTTTTTCCTTCTTAAAAATGTTATCACAGAGGCGTTACCACTATCACTGATTGGCTTGGCCTTGGCCGGCGGCGGGTCCGTCTTAGAGCCGGCTGGTGTGGGCTCGCTCTCTCTCGAACGCAGGGGAAGCTTCCAGCAGCTTCTTACAGGAGCCCCCCCTGTAACCCCCCCCGCTACCAAAACCTTGCCACATAAAACCAATACACCTGTCCTCCAGCAATCCCTTACGTCTGCCAGCAGCTGGTGGGGACGTGAGTTCACGGGAGCTGCGAATCTGTCCTGTTGCTCTGTAGACTTTTGGTACCCACCGCGGCCTGTTGCAGCAAGGTCCTGGGCTCCACAACGTCCCTCCTGCGGCAGCTCGCCGTGGGGGGCAGAGGAGGGAGGGAAGCCGGACCCGCGTGGCACTTGCGAGGCTGACTGAGGCGATGGGACGACTTGGATGCTCAGCGAGAACCCAGACTACTCAGCACCCCGCTTCTGCCTCTCCCCAGCAAAGCACCCAAGCCCCGGCGGCAGGACCGTCCCCCGGCTCCAGCGCCGCAGTCGCGGACGGCAAGTCCCACGCTTGATTTCCCCACGGCCTGGCTGCAGCAACAGAGTCCTTCCCCCGGCCATGTCTCCTGGCGGCCCCCCGTGCCCCCAGCACCCGGGGTGCTCGGGTGGGACCCGGGGGGGCGGAGGGAGCGATGCCGGGGGTTGGCAGCAGCGCTTGGGGGGGGCTGCAGCACCGGCGACCGCGTGGCCTAATGGATAAGGCGTCTGACTTCGGATCAGAAGATTGAGGGTTCGAGTCCCTTCGTGGTCGGCTCTTTTTCCTCTCCCCCACTTTTAAACCGGCTCCAGCTTTTCCCACTTCTCCCTTCGCGCCTCTTCCCCTCGCGGGAGGGGGGGGTGGAGGGAAAAAGCAAACCCCGGGTTAGGTCCCGTGTCCCCCTCCCTCGCCTCGCCCGGCCCGGCTCTTCTTCCCCCTCCTCTGGAGCCCGGCGGCGATTCCCCCCCCGGTCCGTGGGTTACACGCGCGACCGCGTTGTTCCCCCCCCCCCCCCCCCGCACAAAGTCCCGCGGCGCGAGCGGGCGCCGGGCTCGGGGCCGTTCCCGCGGGCCGGGGCGCGCGCCCTGCGCAGCCCCAGTGGCCTAATGGATAAGGCACTGGCCTCCTAAGCCAGGGATTGTGGGTTCGAGTCCCATCTGGGGTGAGCTCCCATTTTGCCGATGCCAACCCGGTTTCCGTGCTCTTTCTCCCCGTTTTAGTGCCGCCAGCCCCGCGCAGCGCTGCCGGGATTTCTCCTGCTGCTGTTGTTGCCCGGCGGGAGCTGGCTTTGGCTGGTCGGTGGGAAGACGCTTCCCATCCCCGGTGGCAGATGTCAATTAAGGAGGTTAACGCACCGGGATAACCCAGAAGCGCAAATTAAACAACCCCGCTGAATACGGGACTGCGAGCACAGCCTCTGAAGACAGAACTTGCGGGGGGGGACTGAAGAGGGAGGTCAGAGTGGGCCACGATGGGTGTTTTGGAGCAGAGATATGCCCGTGGCAGCTCCAGGCTTGCCGGCTGTGCCAAGAACTGCTGTACCCAGGCTGCTGTACCCAAGCTGTGCACGATGCTGTTGGGATGATGTGATTATCAATGGTCCCAATGTAGATCTCATGAAAAACAGAAGCAACAAGGAGCAGCTACAAACTGCCCCAGGTTCTGGTGCAAAGGCGGGTGCTTTATCCGGCCCGTCGTGTGGTCCCACATGCCGAGTGCTCAAGTGAGGCTGTTACTGAGGGAAAAACAACCAGCTTTTGCCTTGGGACCTGTTGAAAGGATGGTTTTTGGAGAGGTTTTAATGAAAGGATGGTTCTGGCTGTAGCACAGGCATCTTTCAAGGTGTCCCAGAAAGTGCAAAAGCAGAGCAGTTAAAGCTGTTTATTTAGCCTTGTCTGGGCAGAGCTGGGTCTGTGTTGGGTCAGGGCTGAGCAGGGAATTTCAGCTGCATTTTTACCCTCTCCGGGTGCTCCCTGTAGCATCAGCTGCATCTGACCCCCAACAAAAAGCCAACTGATGCTGGGGATGACTACTTTGCAAGTGTCATGCAAACCTCTTCCCGGAGCAGGACAAGCTCTGATGGGAAAGAAGCTTTACTCTGCCAGAAACCGCATCTCTGCAAGGGGCTGGTCACTGGGGTCGTGCAGTTTGGTTGTGCTGCCCTGAGACCAGAGGCCTCCACATAAGTGCCTTTGGGATAATGCCCTCTCAGGTTTGTTGCATTAAAAAGCTGCTTGGAGGGTCTTTTCCTACAGAGTTAATGGATTTTAAAAGGCGGTTGCGGTCAGGGTGATATCACACTAGTAAAACTGAAAGTGAAGTTTCTTTCTAAGTAATTTTTCTCTCTTAGGGGTGGAGGAAATGACTCTGCTGCCTGGAAAGCAGCAAACCTGCTGAAGCCCTGGGCGCTGGACTGCCGGCAGCCCCAGGAAGCCGAGCTGCAGGTCCCTGCGCCGCTCAACAAACCTTGCCTGCTCTGGGGGCCGGGGAAAGCGGCTAACGGGGTGTCTCCAGGCTGGTATTACCTGGGACCAGTTGACTTCCACCTCTTTGGGTGACCAGCTTCAGGGCTGCGATTGAAAGCATGGCCAGAGAATGTTTTTTGTATCCTTCTTACGAGTTTGGATAGCATCAGGTGGCTTTGGGCGGTATTTGATCACTTGGCTTCCTTTGGGCAGCACTTTCTTTGCATCTTCTGGAGATGCTGTACCTGCGCTCCCGCTGGGCTGTCCTGGTGGCAGCACCGTGAGGGGCCTGGGCTGGTTCACTGTGTGGTCAGAGGGACTTCCATCAGCGATGGCCTCGCTCGGGTAGCACCAAGTTTTGTTCCTGCTGTTTCTCTCCTCTCCTCCCTCTGGAGCGCTAAGCCTCAGGCAGCAGAAGGCTGAACCTGTGCTGCTCCGTATGAGTGGGACCATCTTTGCTGGCTGGTGGGTGAGGACTAGGGTGCAGAGAGGGAAGAAAAGAGCCCCAGCGGAGATGCCGCAGTGACACATAACTTTCTCAGGGCTGCAAATTCCCTGGTGCTGGGCAAGAGCAGGCAACCGCTGCCAGCAACAAGGAGCTTCCTGCAGCCCTGCCTGCACCCTGGGGTAAGACCCCAGGGCCAAAGGACACTCGGCCATGGGGGACTCGGACCCTTGGGCCCCCAGTCCACCATCAGGCACTGGACCCACTTGGCCATGCCATCCCCACCACACATCTGGCTTGGCGCTGCCCGCTGTGCCCCCCCATCACACCGGCCTCTTCCCACCTGACACCGCTGGGATTTGCACCCTACACCCCTTGTGCCCCCCGCGCCTTGGCGAGATCTCGGGGGGTGCCCAGGATGGATGGAGCTGGGGCAGCTGCTACGTGCTCTGGTCTGTCTGCTGGCTGCTGCCACCCACCGTGCTGGGAAGCTTTGCACACCCGCAGAGCACAAGTGCTCTTCTTGTACAGCCCTTTCTCTCCAGCACATTTCTGTTCAGCTTTTGTTTGATGGACACATCAGAAAAGAGACACTGGTTGAGCTGAGCTGAACGTACCCCAGGAACCAACATGTCCCCCAAAACCTCCCATGGCTGTGGAAGAGGTTAAAATACCTTCCTGCCCTGTGGCAGGCTTTGGGAAACTTTTTGAGGATTAGATGAGAAACACAGGTTTAGGGGAGAAGCCAAGCTGCACTGGGAGGAGAGTGCAGAGGGTGTTATTGATAATGAACAGGAGCTTAACGAGGCCTGTGGTGTCTCTCTGTGCATCACACCATTATACTGTAGCAGGGCTACATTACAGAGGGTGCCCATCACCAGTGGCTCATTGAAACTGTGACCATCACACTGAATCCTGTCTTGGGAAAGGACGAGTTGTCTCCAGGGTCCCGGCTGTCCCCATCCTTCTTCCTCCCCAGTCATGCCTGACCCTGGGATTCAAACACTCCTTTCCTCCTGCTTACGGCTGATACACAGCCTCGGCTAGATGTGATGATGGTCTTGACTTTGCCTTTCCATGGGGATGTGGCGAGGAAGGCCTGGACTCGCACACCCCCGGCAGCTGGAAGGCGAGGGTGACCCCAGCTGCTCTGTGTTGGGGGTGTCTCCTGGATGGTGTCTGCACTTTGTATGTTGGATTATATTTGTGTTCTGAGTTGCTGGCATCCTCAGCAGCATGGCTTGAGCTGCGGGCAGCGAAGCTGGTGGCAGAAGGGGAATGTTGCCACTCCAGCCCGCAGGATTCCTGCACGGCACAGTCTCCATCAGCACATACGGGGTAAACTGAGGCTGGGGGGGGGATGTCTATGGTGACCTACTGGCACCATGGGGGGTCCCATGGGAGGAGGGACACCCCCCCCACCCGCTCACCCCCATCGCCAGCGCTAGGCCAGGAGGAACAGCTGCAATCCCAGGAGGGACGGGAGCACGGGTGATGAGCAGGGGGTGGCAGGGACACCCACGGGACCCCCCCCCGTGTGTGTCACTGTCCCCAAGGCAGAGTTATGGGGGACCACGTGGCCTAATGGATAAGGCGTCTGACTTCGGATCAGAAGATTGAGGGTTCGAGTCCCTTCGTGGTTGTTTTAAAGCCACGAGAGATGCTCTAGTCATTTAATTTCCCCTTGTTACTGGCTTGGGGGGACAACGATCGATACCCCATGGGGTGAGAGAATCCCCGGGGGTAGCAGTGGGGCAAAGCTCGAGGGAACGTGCCTGTGCTGGGGGCAGCTTTAGGCCGGCATCCACCCTACAATTCTCCGGGGGCATTGGTGCCCCCGGGGCTCTCCCCCACGGCGGGGCAGCAACCCAGGGCACCCTGTCCCGGGGGTGAAGGCGAACCGGAGCGGGGCGGAGGCTGAGCCCCAGCTGGGGCCTGTTCCCGAGGCGGGGGGGGGGGGAGGAATAAAAGGTCGGGGGAGGCCCGGGCTGCAGCTTTTTACCGCTGCAGGGAGCGCCCGGTGAGTTACCGCGGGGCTGGGCCGAGGCATGAGGGGGTCTGTGTATGTAAGGGGGGTGTCCCCACGTCGCCCTTCCCTGTGGGGCACTGCTGCAAGGAGCCGGGGTGGGCAAAAAGTGACTTCCACCCCAGGTGGGACTCGAACCCACAGTCCCTGGCTTAGGAGGCCAGTGCCTTATCCATTAGGCCACTGGGGCCGCGCAAAAGCTGCCCCCCCTCCTCTGCCCCGCACCCCCCCCCCCCCGCGCTTTTTCTGCGGGGGTCCGGAGCAAACGGCCTCGTCGCTTGGGGTGGGGGGTGGGGGGGTGGCGGGGGGGTGGCTTATTGCACCGAAAACCAGCGGTGGGCACCGGCACGTCCCGCCCCGCCGCCGCGGGAGAGCGGGATGAGGCCGTGCGGGCGGAGCTAGGCCCTTCGCAGGGGTCTCCAGCCCCCCCCCTCGCCCCCCCTTCTTCCCCCCGCCCGCCGCCGGCATTTCTGGGCTGTGCACGGAGCCGATGCTGCGCTGGGCGGTTTTACTGGGCGATGGAGGGAGGAGAGCTGCGTGGGTTGGCTGGGACAGTGCTGCCTTGCTCTGGGGGACGTGCAGTCCCGGGGGGTCCTCCCGGGGCTGTGTGGGACTCCCCCCCCGCCCTTTCCCACGCACCGTGGCTACACTCCCCTCTGGCCATCAGAGAGTTAAGTTACGGTACCAAAAATACATTTGTATGCAGCCCCAGTGGCCTAATGGATAAGGCACTGGCCTCCTAAGCCAGGGATTGTGGGTTCGAGTCCCATCTGGGGTGACTCTTTTCCCTTCGGGGGATCTACGCCGTCTCCGGGTGTACCCCGGTTTGGGGGGTTTGTTGCTGCGGTTAGGGGGGACTCAGTCCTTTCTGGGGCACCCCCCGGCCCCTGGGTCAGGAATCTGGGGGTTTTTGGTGTAAAAACATGTGCAATCTTGGAATACGCTTTTAACCCCCGAAACGTGCGGCTCCTCTGAACCCTGGTGTCGTGTGCTGGCTCCGAGGCTTTCAGGAAAATTTTGCAAATCTTGTTGTAAAATCTAGGGGGGGGACGCCTGAGCAGTAGGTGATAGGTGGCAGTCAGGTCTCCTGGTCACAGGAGATCTCAGCTGAGGTTGTTGCTGTCCCCATTGATGTTTGTGTGATGACTTTCAGCGTCAGAAATAAGTCTGAAGTCTAAGGGCCAGAGCACAGACCCCTTTGCCTGTGAGAGGGGGAGCTGGCAGCCCCCCCTGCCCCCCGCCACGCAGAAAGCTTTAGGCAGGATCCTGGGAGGGATATCAAGATGCATCAGTGTGCTCCTGCACCCCTCCAGGCAGCCCATTTTGGGGAGAATGTGGGATTTGAGCTCTCTGCTTTTTGCAAATGTAACTGCTGACCTGGGCTGTGTAAGGGGAGAGCTCAAAAGTCCCCCCCTTCTAAAGGGGAAGCGAGCACTGCACACCTTGCTGTGCCCCAATTAAACCCCAGGGACCAGCAGAGAGCACTTTCCTCTTTTATTTGGGTTTTTGCCTAAAACAGAACCACCTACTCCTCACCCCAGGTGGGACTCGAACCCACAATCCCTGACTTAGAAGGCCAGTGCCTTATCCATTAGGCCACTGGGGCCCTGTGAGAATATGAAAAAAGGGTAATTTCATTGTCTTTGAGACATGCTTTTGGTGCTACCAGAGAGCAACTGCCTCCTGCCAAATTCCTGCCACGGCTTTAGGTTAATTTAGCAAAATGACATGCACTTTTTTTGGTTAGGAAAAAAAAATCAACTAAAATGGAAGGAAAGTGCTTGAAATGGTGAATACTTTATTTGCTACTTAGATATGTAGGATGTAGATATGTACTCTACCCCTTCTTTCCCCCCAGATCTACTGCTGTTTTTGTGTTCAGCAGCAGAGGGTGCTCTCATAGAGCAGAGGGATGGATGAAGGACACAAAGTATTAAAAAAAAAGTAGCTGACAAAAATCTGAATTTTTAGTTTCTCTCTAACATGAACAATAATTTTTCTGCAAAATGATTGACAGGTTGTCACAGTGTAACATTAGTTTCAAAAGGAGTTGTTAAATGTTTTTATTTACACTTTCAGACCGTTTTTATTCAATATAGCTCATGAGTTTTGCATCATCTACAGCTACCAACGCCATGTCTTTAAAAAGACAGTATGCCAAGGACTTCGGTCTCTGCTGTTCTCAGTCGAAGTCTGCCTTCCTGCTCTGTTTTATATTTGAGTGTATCTTTTTCTGTCGTAGTCGTTCACGGTTCATTTTTTCCACCCTAAAACAAAATTAAAAGATCCTTTAGTGTATAAAGAAACCATTTAAATATTCAACTTTGAGCACAGATATAATGTAGATCTGATGAGCCAACAAATGTCCACGGATAGAAAAAAGTCCCTGTTTGTGGGATACTACCCAGGAAAGCAGTTAAAATCTAACAGACCAGTGATTTTTTTTTTATAAAGGAAATCCAAATGAGTATGAAGATTGTTTAAAAATCCTGCAAACTAAATCATGTAACATGATAATCTGAATCCATCTCAAATAAAGGCCTTTTCGATAAAGATACCTCTCTATGAGCTTCTGTGTTGTCTCCTTAGATACCACCTTGGGCTTCTCGGTAGCCTCCGAGACCATGGTTCTGATTTTTTCTAAGCAAATCGCCAGATTCCTCATTTGGTAGCGACTCTCTTCAGAGTTCACAATCAACTCACCAGCTCGGTTTATCTTATTCCTGTGCTAAAGAGGAGAAAACGTGATGTGATCATTGAAACCTTGTTAGACTTGTCACATGCTGTCTGAAAGTGTGACATTTAAACTGTGGCTGGAACTGGGGGGAGGTTAGTTACCATCGATGCCATTTTTTGTCTCACAGCTTCTGGAATCCAGTCTGCTGATGCCAGGTGGAACCGAACTTCTGCCTTGGTATTCACTGGGAGGAAAAACAGGATCTTTTTTCAATGTAATGGCTTGCTTTCCTAAGTTTTATGAAATAATTCAGCCTGTTCACTGCTGGCTTTGAACATAGGATGATTCCAGTATTCATTTCCTGGAAGACTGTAATTTTTTTCTTGCTGTATTTTTGAATACCACTCTAAAGACAAACTCAACATTTTTATGGAGACTGTGTCATGGTATTTGCCTTTCTAGAAGCTACAAGATTTATTGCTGTTGCCAGTCACTACCTACCTTATTTTTAATGGCAATGGCGGAACAGGAAGTATTTTTAGAGTTAAGCTGAGAATTTATTGCACTGTGAAGCTTCAGAATACAGGTGGCTGCTTGTATGTTTGATCAATGAAAACAGATTAGATAGAGGTGGTGTTTCACGTGGCGTGTGTAGCAGCAATGATCCCAGTAAGAGCGTTTCTGGGAGAACCAAATATGTTATAACTGGTCTTGAGCACTACGTAGACTTGGACGTTGTGTTAAAACGTAGGGTAAGGATAATGAAAAATTAGCATCGGGCAGCACAAGGATGCTCTTTAACTTCCAATTCTCCATGTTTTACCACAAAGTATAGAGGAACAACTGAAGACTGTGATTTCTCCTTCAAAGTGGGAGAACTTCCTCCTCACCTTTATTAACGTGCTGCCCCCCAGGGCCGCTGCTCCGGCAGTAGGATACGGTCAGGCGAGCTGGAAGAGAACAGCAGCGTGCTGACCCGGAGACCTGTCCCCAGCTGGTTTTGCAGCAGGGAACGGGGATGATCCAGGCTGCAGCACGCACGCCCGAAGGACGCCCGTGACTCGGTTGTGCTTTCGCTCAGGAGTTCAGCTCCGTGCGCTGAGCACGGGCCCCGTAGGCCGTGGCCTCACCCACCTCCGGGTGCTCAACCGGGACAGGCCCAGCTGAGCACCCTGGCCCGGGTCCGTTGTGGTGGTGGGAGACTCACCCAGGGGGATGTCGAGGGTGGCCGGTTGCGGCTCCTCCTGGAAAACACGGCGGGGTGCCCGCGTCAGGTGCTGGGGCGAGGCCCGGCTGGCCCCGCCCACCCGCGACGGCACCGCCCCTTCTTATCAGCCCCGCCCACCCGCAATAACAGCCCCTTGTGCTAAGTCCCGCCCACGCGCGATAGCCCTGCCCCTTGGCATAAACCCCGCCCATCCACTTATGTCACTCAGGCGCTAAGCCCCGCCCCACGCCAAGCCCCGCCCCTCGCTTGCCTTTCTCCCCCCCCTCCCGCCCCACTCACCGGAGCGCTGGCGGCGGCGTCGCCGTCCTGCCGCGGCGGGTACAGTTTGTCCAGGCTGTAGATGCTCCGGTACTCGGTCTCGGCGGCGGCCCGCTGCGAGAACCGGGCGGCGATTAGCCCCAGAGGCGGCCGGCACAGGCCCCGCAGCGTGTGCGCCGCCATCTTGGCTCCCCCGGTGCGCCACCTCCACGGCGTCCCCGCGGAAACGGCGGCCGCGCGCCGCGTTCCGGGGCGGGGCCTGCGGGGACAGCGGGGCGGGGGGCTGTGGGGGCCGGGGGGTTGTGGTATATGGGGTATATGGGCTGGGGGGGGGGGGCTGTGAGGCGTGTGGGGTGTACGGGTGGTGATGCTTGGGATCTGTGGGGTGTATGATGGCCGTGAGGTCTGGGGCTGGCGGGGGGTGTGGGGTCTGGGGGGGTAAATGGGGTGTGTGGGGCTCAGTGTGGGGGACGTAGGAGGTCTGGGGGGCATATGGGGTCTGTGGGATGCTGGGGGGGGATGCAGAAGGTCTGGGGGGGCATATGGGGTCTGTGGGATGCTGAGTGGGGGATGCAGGAGGTCTGGGGGGTATATGGGATCTGTGGGATGCTGGGGGGGGATGCAGAAGGTCTGGGGGGGCATATGGGGTCTGTGGGATGCTGAGTGGGGGATGTAGGAAGTCTGGGGGGTATGTGGGGTCTGTGGGGTGTTGAATGGGAGATATAGGAGGTCGGGGGGGGTGGTTATAGGGTCTGTGTGGCACCTTGTGGGGGATGTAGGAGGTCTGGGGGGGTATGTGGGGTCTGTGGGGTGTTGAATGGGAGATATAGGAGGTCTGGGGGGGTGGTTATAGGGTCTGTGTGGCACCTTGTGGGGGATGTAGGAGGTCTGGGGGGGTATATGGGGTCTGTGGGGTGCTGTGTGGGGGATGTGGGGCATCTGGGGGGTATATGGGGTCTGTGGGGTGCTGAGTGGGGGATGTGGGGCGTCTGGGGGGTATATGGGGTCTGTGGGCGCTGAGGCAGGCCCTGCCGTGGGGGGTGGTGGGATGGCTGGGGACGAGGATGCTGGGGTGAGGTGGCTGTGTGGTGCCCCTGTGTGACCCGTGGGGAGGCACGGTGTGGGGTGTGGGAGGCCCCGGGGTGGGTACCAGGGGCTGGTTTGGGCAGGTCATTTCTAGCTCCTCGTGGTGCGGGCAGCGGTGGGGTACAGCATGCTCCTGCCTGCGCCCCACAGCTTTGTGAGCTGAGCGGTGATGGGTGGGCGTAAAAGTGAAGATACGTCCAGCATTTTTTATGTACTGTCTAGTTTTTGCCCTGGAATGTTTCAGATTTTTGTCTTCTCAAGAGTACTAAAAAGTGATATATACATGTGTATATATATAATTTTTTTTTTTTAATGCTGATACAACAGCACATACGTGTTTCCAGGTCTGTCAGAGAGATGCCGAGGTGGATGGGGGATGCAGGGGAGTGAAGCACTTGTGGAAATCCTTCAGCTCTTACTCCTGTTGGAGCTGTCAGGTTGGCTTGACAATAAGGGCATGCATTCGAGAGGGGCAGGGATTGCTATTTCTGGCAGCAGGAAAATGCACAGGCAAAGATGGGGCTGTCATTTGCTCTGGTGTTTTGACAGGAGCTGATGATCTTTTGTTTAAAACTGTGGGTGAAGTAAAATGGGTGTTTCAAAGCTGATATAAAGACCATGTGATTGAGGATCTGAGCTGGGTCCCATTTAGATAATCAGTGCAAAATCAGGAAACTCAATCCTCAGGAAAGGAGCAACATTGATGGTTGGTCTGTCCTGACTGTGGCTGAGCGGAGTTTGGGGGCCAAGGAGGGCTCCACACTTTGTTTTAATTGAATCTCCGTGTCCTGGGGTTCTTCTGCTCTGCTTTCCCTGTCCAAACTCAGCTGAAGACGGAATGTTTTAAGGAAAAAAACCAGAACTATCAGAGACAAACCATGCCATCTGGTGACCTTAATTTCTAACAGTGAACAGGTAAACGTTTGTGATTTGTAGCCAGAGGGATGGGTAAAATATCCAAAGCAGGATGACTCATTTTACCAACTGTTGTCAAACATGTTGGCGTTGTTCCCGTGCTGGTAACACACACCAAGGACGATGTCATTGTGTGGTGCACAGAGGGGCTGGGAAAGGAGCTTGACGGTCACACAGTTGAAGCCAGACCCAACTAAAAGGATGTTTCCCTGGTTTTGCTTCATTCCCACGCTGTGTTGGTGGATGCAGGTGTCCAAAGGGCCTCGGTAAAAAGCAGAATGATCTCCACTTGGATGGCTGGAAACAGCTCTCCCCGGCAGGCAGGGCATGGGATTACAAGGTCTTATTTTGGCATGACCCAAGGGGAGCCAAGTTTTTGACATTTAAGCTGGAGAAATGAACTGTGTCAGTACTGATGCTGGCTTAGAAAGCAAGCTCACCCCATTTGGTGACGGTGGTCACTGGTGAGCAACAGCTGTAAGGAGCCATCCCTGAAACATGATGCAAAAGCTGATGTGTCCAAGGAGCCTGTTGCTCCTTGTGTGAGTGAGGGCACAAGCCATTGATGTAGGAGCAAGTCGGGACTTTGAGGGACCTTCCAGAAGGTCTCAGGTCCTGTAAGAGAGGGAAGACTGCTGAATCAGGAAATTTCTTACCCCATGAGAGTTTGAGATCTGTAAAACCCTTGAATTTGTGCTTCAAGTGGTCCACCCCTATTTGTAATGATGGGTGCTTTTCTGAAGGGTTATTCAAACTGGTGGTAAAGTAAGAAGCCAGACTAGATCTGATGGAAATGCACTTATCTAAATGTCATCTTTCAAATTCAGTGTAAAACTGAATTCTTGACAAGCTGTGCCCTTATTGATCTTAATGGTGTGAGCTGAATAGGGTCATTGGTTTTGCCAAATTCTGAAATTAATTATTACTTCCTATTATATCGTACTTTTTCTCATCCATTTTAATTGCATGCAGTATTTTTCTTTCTGTCTTGCATCATGGGGGTGTGCTATTAAATAGCTGCTGCTCACTATTAGACCAGTTTCTGTGGTGAGCAGCGTGGTTGCTTAATACTCTCTTCTTACCTCTTAGTGGAGTTGTGTAGTTTTCCTTGGTGTTTTCAAAGCAATTTGAAAAGTTTAGATTGAAGGTGGGATAAAAGGCCAGAAGATGCTTATTTTTTCCTCCTTTGATCACTGAAAGCCTCACTTAAGAAAAAAATCAAGTGACTCTGACTCACATAGTCATCAGGACATATATATATGGCCACTAATATTTTTGGATGCAGAAAAAAATGCCCTCAGCACTTTGCTGAACAAACTGCTGATATACAGCAGCTGTTCCTTTGTTAAGCCAAATACTAATATCATGTTACTTACATCAGTCATTTTTGGATGTGTGGTTTTCAAGAAAGACCAAAACAAAAATAGCATTTGAATTGCAAGCTTAGAAATTGTGAGGTTTTACAGAGACTTCAGAGCTGACAAAAAAGGGTTTTTTTATCATGTGGCAAATGTTAGTAGTCCAAGTGCATAAAATGTATATTGTATAAATAATGCAGCAGTATAGTTCGGCATATTCTCTCTGCTTTCTGCAAAGGAGCCTGAAGCATTTTCTTGACCCAAATTGTACATGAAAATCAAAGAAATAACTCTTCTGCTGTTCTTAAAAGTAGCTGTAAAGAAAATCTCGGCTTTGAGAATACCGGCATTTCTTTTTATTCAAGAAGAGAATAAAGCATTTGAAAATATAGTTAATCTGCTGTATGCTTAACTGTGATGCTGATTCACACAGGATTGTTTAAAACGGAAAGTGAAGGTGATCCTCCTCCCACACCTCTGCAGCAACCAGATGATTACAAGAGTAAACATTGGCTGACTTAAACCAACATTGCTTCAGATATCCCCTGCTACAAATGTTGAAGTAATGGGGTGGTGAATGCTCTGAGAAAATCAAAAACGCTGTTTTTGTTGCTGCTGTTGTTCATTTTTATTAATTTTATTTTATTAGACAACTGCTTTCCATTATAAATAAATAAGGCATGAAGGTTCTCCATACTGTTACAGAGCTGGTAGCCACAGTCGTGCGTATGGCTCCTAATATTTCTTGAGCTTGGGGCCATAGGGCATCTGAAAATGCAGAGCATGGACGAGCAGAGCGTTTGATGGTGGGCGGTTTGAGGAGGAGACCTCTGGAGCGGGTATGGTTTGGCCATCGCACTCCTGCCAACTTACCTCCGTGGTACTCAGCTTGACAAAAAAGGGTATTTTGAGGGATATTTTTGCATTAATTCCATGGCGAGTGAAAGAAAGGTAGCTCCTCCTAACACCAAGGCCCTAGACTCGGAGGATAATTACATTTTAACAGTCTTTCCCCTCCAAAGCCACATTCCCATTTATTCGTGCAAAAATCCCAACCATTTACCCAAGATTTTGGGATGTAAACTGGTGAAAATAGAATCCAGATCTGGCCTAAAGTTTCTCCAGGCAGGTACAGAATAGGTAGCTTACACTGAACTGCTCGATTTTTGTGGCTCAATGCTCAGGGTGTTGCCTAAGCTGTAATGAAATGCTGCTTCTCTGCCTAAAACACGTCTCTGACCATACAAGGTCAACAGCTAATTCATGAGAAGTGGAAACTGGTGATTCCTGAGACTGCAGTGGCCTTTTGGCTGTGTGTTTGCATGTCTGTAGAAGCAAAAGTGAGGAGATTTCAGTGCTGGAAAGTGAACTGGAACATGAGAGGTGACAACCTTTGGAGACAGTATCTCAGCCAAGAAAGATTATTTTCAGCAGAAAACTGAAATCTGTCCTCTCGACTGGGGAGATGCTCAGAGCGAAAGTGTGGGGCAATGTGTGTTCAGCACTACTGCCAGGGCCAGAGCTCCTGACGCCGTAAGATGCTTTATCCTTCCGCTTGCATGCAAGTCACTGATAGTTTTGCAAGCCCATGCAAGCTGTATTTGAGGAGTTTGCTACAATGGGGCAATGACAACCTCTTCAAGAGCACAGCACAGAGGGCTGGTGGTACCCAGACCATGAGATGAAAGCATGTCTCTGATACTGTAATAACACTTCTTGTCTAGCTTATGGGAAAGCCCTGGTCAGCAAGTTCCTACCAGGCACAGTGCTTCACCTGGGCTGAAATACTGGGGCAGACTGAAAGCGAGGAAATCCCATATGCCTACAAAGTCTGGAGGGTATGGACTGAAATACTAAGCGACGCTGATGAAGACAGAACAGTTTTATGTTTCTCTTCAAGTTTTTCCAGTTGCAATGATCTTGCATTGTAAGTAGCTGAAAAACCTGACTGATAAGAGAATGGCTTAAATAGCAAGAACATACTGTCCTTTGGAGAAGGGGAAGGCATAGACAGAAGTCTCTTGGGTACAAGCGTAGGTTCTTAGCCATAAAACCAAAGTGGAGGGTTGGGCTGGTGTGCTGGAGCAGCCCCTGAAGTTCTGATGGCTTTTTGTTTTACTTTGAAACACTGCGCCCCAGCTGTGGCAGAATGCTGGAGGACATCCAGGCTTTTGCTTGCAGATATTCGGGCTGTAAGACAAGCTGAAAAGGGTGGAGGAGGTGATCGGTTTTCTTTTTTCGTGGTGTGGTTTACTTTGCTGTTGTGATGTCTGGCAGCGGCAGTAACTCATGCAGAGATCGGTCATACAGTTTCTGAAATCCTCTAACTACAATGTACAATTGTCCCAACGAGTTGTCCAGAGCCCAAGCTTAAAAAAGTGAGTTGAGTCTCCGTGACATTTTCTTGCTTATAGACCTCTCGAGCCTTCAAAGCAGAGGGGCCACGTGGCATTTCCTGGGGCTGAAGAGAAGACTTGGCTGTTGCAATTGCACGTGGGAGTTGCAGAGAGGCAGGACTCATTTGCTGCTCTTGTTTTTCACCTTTGTGGCATTGATGTCTGCTTTTGTTTTCTGGATGCGGGAGAAGATCTCCTTAAAAAGAGCCTTGTACTCGGGCTGGCTCTGCTCCAGCCGCTTGTCCACGGCCTCCACGTGTTTGCTGATGGTCTTCTCCATGGTTTTCCGCTCTTCCAACTCATGTCCCTCTCCTCGGAAGTCTCTGAAGGAGCTGTCGCGAGAGATGGGCCGGGACGTTTGGACTCCTGTGTGGCGCACGCTGTCCTTGTGCTGCCGGCATTTGCTCAGAAGCTCTTCGTACTTCTCCAGCAAGGCGTGATACTGCTCGTCCACTTCCCTCAGGATGGACATGCCCCGTTTGCGCACGTTGTTAGCGTGCAGCGTGTAATTGCCCTCGTGCCGACTCACGGCATCCTTGGTCACGATGGCATTGAGGGCTGTGTCACTGCAGCTTTTCCGGACAGGGTGGTTTGGGGAAGGCGTCATTGATGGCCCATGACTTTTTCCTCCCTCCTCCTCAGAGAGGTCAATGTAGTCTGCTTCTGGGGCATTATTCAGCGGCTCAAGGAGGGCCTCGGACAAGTTGTCTTCTCTGCTGAGCAAATACTTCTTGACTTGTTTCATCTGTTGTAGCTCTAGGAGCTCTGCTTCCAGTTCCTTGATGCGCAGTTTGCAGTTCTCCATCTCGCACACCCGCTGCTCGAGGTCCGAGTACTCCTGAATAACGGAGGTGTACTCTCGCTCAACCCTCTCCTTCCGCTGCTTCTCCTGGTTGACTTGGGACCTCAGGGAGTTCACCATGGCTTGGAGACGTTCATTCTCCCTCTCCAGTGGCTTCTGGTTGAACTCTGTGGAAGAGCTGTGGACTTGGAATGCATCCTCATACCTGAAAGAGAAGAAAGAGCCTTGAGGGAGTCTGACTAAGTGACAGTCTGTGAAGGACTCATTGTATCTTATTGTCATGTAAGTAATTCCACTGATGCCCAGGAAGGAGGTAACCTGAGCTCATGGAGTGAGATATGCCTCCTCCTGTGTGCCAGGAAACCACAAGGTGTGGCTCGGGCTCTTCTGGACACAAAGACCAGTCTCTGCCCCAGAGAACCTGCAGTCTCATTTGATAGCCCCTGAAAGACAGGGAAGAAATGAAACCCTAAAAGGTAAAAGACTCATCTGGTTAATGGACAAGCCAACAGTGTTGCCGTGAAGCAAAGATGAATGTTCAAGTGCTACCAGTCTGCGCTGGAAGTAGGTGGCTTTGAGTTTTTCTTGCTGGAGTTCATCAGCTACTCAACTGCATCATGGAGTTTACCAACTACTGACTGCATCTGCCAACAACCCCAAACCCCACCCAGCCAAAAACCAGAAGCACAGGCTCTGCTGTCCTGTGTCTGGGAGGTGCTCCAGAGAGAGCAGGAGAAGATTTATACAGCAAGGGAGGCAGACAGAGACTTTTGACAGAGTTACCCCTTCTTCATTGCCTGGGAAGCGATAACAAGCACTTCCCCCTTCCCTCGCATTGCTGTCGGGAAATCAGATTTTCTTCCTCAATGAAGTGCCCACGGCATCCTATCTGGTTAGAACAGATTGGAAAAGAGCAAGCACCATGGCTTCCCCTGGGAGGCATGACTGGTGGTGGGGGGTATTGAACAGATTTCCAAGTTACTGAAGGGCAGCCTGACCTTCAGAGCCAACTGCAGAGCTGCAAGTCGAACTGAGGTCCTGAGGCACTGGGGGGAGAGTGGCATTGGGGGGCTGGGGGGAAAAGAACCACAGAGACATCAAGTGGATTTTGCTGGGGGTTAGGTTATGGCCTCATAAACATCCCTGTTGCTGCTGCAGTAAAAGTGTCTTTTGTTCGTATCCTCTGGCAGAGGATGCTTTCAGTAACAAAGTTTATCGATTGCTTATCTATTTAAAGAAGCCACTACTATGGACAAAGCTGAGCAAGAAATGTCCTCACGAGGTCAGTGAATTAACACAGTGGCTGGGTTTTAAGGAGGATCAAGTGTGCAATAGTGCTGAAGGTGTTCATCCAACACTTGGCAGCATGTGGCATATCTTGGTGTGTGACTGGTGCTCCTGGGGGGTACCGGCATCGTACAGGACAAAATGCACCATCTCAGCTGGTTTCAGTGAGTCAGATATGCTGGTACTGTGCTGGGAGGCAGCTGCAAAGGGAAAAATGGCTGTGCTGGTTTGGGAAGGGAAGCTGTGTCGGCAGCTCGAGGTAAGGGTCCTCTTCACATGATGTGTTACTGGGTGGGCTGTACTGGGAGATGCTGGTTTGAACTATCTAGAGCTCGAACAACGCATCCTGTCTGGTGTGTGTTCCCACACAGCTCCCTGCCAATGTGCCAGGAGAGTCCCAGCCCCTCCATGCAATGCCTGTCCCCTCCAACCTGGCCCAGTGCAGCTGCGTGAGGCATCCAGACCTTCCTGGGTAGCTATTCTTGCCCTCTGAAAAAGAGCTTACATCTCCCCATTTGAGGCATCACTGATGCTGGGATCGTGAAGGCGCTGCTTTGCCAATGCCACCTGCTGAGGTACGCGGGTAGGTGAGAGGGACGTCTTTCCTTCACCTCCAGCATTGAGCTTCAGGCTCTGATGCAAAGCCTAGGTCTCTTACCAGGGTGTATGTGGGGTTTTGCGCACCCCCAGATGGGCTAACCCACCTCATCCCCTGTTCACAGGCAGAGGAGATGGGGGAGAAGGTTGGAGGGGTTGCTAAAGGCACGGTTCCGTACCTGGGGCTGGAGCACAGTTCTTTAAGGCAAGGGAAGGTGTGGATGGTTCGGCGCCGCTCCCTCTTCTCCCGCCGAATGCGGAGCTGCTCCAAGCTCCGCATTTCCTCCACCTGCTTCTGCAGCTCCTCCACTTGGTTCTGCAGCCCCTCGATTGTTTCTGTCAAACTGCGAAGAGAGGAGGGAGCATGGATGAGGAGTCAAGCACTATGGGTCCTTGAAAGGTGTTTTTTCCCTATAGAGAAAGCCAGTCTATGGAAGGTGCTTCCAGTTTCTAGCTATGCCCTGGGAGCATGACAGCATTTGCTTTTCATGGCTGTGGTTGGTCTTTCTCTGCACGGTCACTCTTGAATGGCAGTGTTTGTAGAAAAGAGTGGGGGATTGGAGCAGTGGCAAGGGATCGTACTAGTGTGAGACCCTCTGTCCTCAAATCAGTTGGCTAAAACAGTCACCTCTGGGACATAAGCACTATCCTGGAATATCTCTGCACTAAAAACAAGCAGGTGAGCTATTTACCCTCTTCCTCTTTTTTATCTTGTAGAGATAAACACAGAGGGACCGGGTGGAGGTTTAGTTTTGTTCTGGCTGTGAATGCAGTTTGTAAAACTCTCTGCTCTGGAACTCCCTCCCTCTCTGCGCAGTTGTTTGCAAAAGATGCTGCATTGCAAGGGCATGGCTTAGTCTGTTGTTTCCAGGGATGACCTTGATCATGGGCTTGTTTTAGGAAAGAAATATTATTGATAAACTGGTGTTTCAGCATGGACTAGCCAGGGTTTCATTAGATGCTGGACCTGTGCCTAGTGTTTCTGCTGGGCTGTGTGCTGGGGACCTCCCTGATAAGATTATGTGCCTCTTCTTCAAGGAAACACATCTGAGGAGAGGCTGCTGTGTCTCTCTCCTGGCAGCTTCAGACCCTCCTTTATCCAGCCCTCATCCCAGGGGTGCCTGTGCTGTGGTTGACCTCTGCATCGGTCAATGCAACCAGGATCAGTGCAATGAGCTTGTGTTGTAAATAGCTGCAAAACCTGACTGATAAGAGAATGGCTTAAATAGCAAGGACACACTGTGCTTTGGGGCAGGGGAAAGGTGAGATGAAGGTCTCTTGGATACAGCATCACTGTGGTGGGAGTAGGGGAGGCCGTACCACTGTATCTTCTGCTGGGATGTCTTGCTTTCCAGCACAAGTTTCTGGTTAGCTAGCTCCAGGTCCCGTGCTGTCAGGTCCAGCTGCTCGTAGACTTTGGCGTGCTGTTCGTTCATCTGCCGCAACGTCTCTAGTTGCTTGGTCAGGTACTGCAAGAAAAAGCAAACCAGAAACACTCCACATCCAAAATCCAGGTTGTTTCACAGGCAGAAATTCCTACGGCTTTTGCTTCCTCTGTGTCGTGGTTTAACCCCAGCCAGCAACTAAGCACCACGCAGCTGCTCACTCACCCCCCCCCCCCAGCCAGTGGGATGGGGGAGAAAATCAGGAAAAGAAGTAAAACTCGTGGGTTGAGATAAGACTGGTTTCATAGAACAGAAAAGAAGAAACTAATAATGATAATGATAACACTAATAAAATTACAACAGTAATAATAAAAGGATTGGAATGTACAAATGATGCACAGTGCAATTGCTCACCACCCGCTGATCAACACCCAGTTAGTCCCCGAGTGGCGATCCCCCCGCTCCCACTCCCCCCACTTCCTATACTGGATGTGACGTCCCATGGTATGGAATACCCCTTTGGCCAGTTTGGGTCAGCTGCCCTGGCTGTGTCCTGTGCCAACTTCTTGTGCCCCTCCAGCTTTCTTGCTGGCTGGGCATCAGAAGCTGAAAAATCCTTGACTTGAGACTAAACACTACTTAGCAACAACTGAAAACATCAGTGTTATCAACATTCTTCTCATACTGAACTCAAAACAGCACTGTACCAGCTGCTAGGAAGACAATCAACTCTATCCCAGCCGAAACCAGGACAGTCTGATAATATGTTTTGTGGCTGATTTGTTCTCTGCCTAGTTGAAGCCTCTTCCACGCTTGAAATATTCATACCCCCTGCCCACTGTAAGTCATTTTATGTCTAAAATATGACTGACATTCCCCTGCCCTCTGTGAAGGGCACTAACCTCAATCTCTCTCTGTTCAGCTGCTTTTTTATTCCCAGTACCCAAAGAAAGTTAATATCCCTGGGACTGTGACCCTTCACCAAAGCTGACTGAAATTGGCGAGTTGGTTACTGGATCATCTGACAGATCAATTGTAGAAGCTGTGTTTCCTTGGGAATTCCGGCTAAAACTCTGAGTCCGTGAAATGTGAGCAGACTTGCGGTTTCTGCGTGTTCAAAGACCACTCTCTGTGAGTCTGTCATTGCGAGATTTTATCCTGGGAGAGGGGCATCGACCCAAGAGCTCACCCTCAGCTAGGACCAGATCCCAAATCCTGTGATGGATGTGCTCCTGAAGGGCTGCTGGCGGGGGATGGCTAAATCCATCCACCAGTTTCCTCGGACATCAGCTGTCAGATCCCTGCAGCCATCACATGCTGCTCTTGTGAACTCGCAGCCCTTCTCTGCCCTGGGCTTTTTTAAGTCAGGGGGTTTCCGATCTTTTTTAACTCACAGATCCCTAGTTTTCCAGTAGATGAAAACCCTCCCAGCACAGCAGGTTTAAGCCTCTAAGCTCAGTTCTGTGGGCTCTTAGAAATACTGCCCTGACCCCAAAGGATGCTTGAAACACTGATTTAGATTGCAGCTCTTGGAGAAAGAGCTATTTTATGCCTCTAACAAAGGAAGCTGTGTTACGGGGGTGCCGAGGGGCCAGCTGGGAACACGATTATGAATAACTAGAATCGAGGGAAAGCAGCAGCAGAGGAAAGAGAAGTGAGTGTGAAGGCTGGCAGATGGGCAGGGAAAGGCCAAACGTGCCCCAGATGCAACCTCGTGCCAAAATCTGGTGTGCACATCTGAGCAGGGGGTAGGGATGCAAGAAGGGGGAAAATCCCAGTTAGTGGGGAAAGGGAATCCTCTCCAGGGCTGGAATGGGCTTTAAATCCCATCCCCGTGGCGCATCCCTTCCTTTCTCCTGGCATCTGAGCTGTTGGCATCGGTGGAAGAGCCCCTTCCCCACCATCGCCCTTAGGTGACAGCAGTGGCCGAGGAGCTCCTGTCCCCATCCCTGGCCCGACTGTGTTCCTACCTCAATTTCCTGCACTTGTTCCTCGTTGGTGGCATACATCTGCTGCAGGGAGTCCTCCAGCTCTTTGTTGCGCTCCAGCAGTGTCTTCCCCAGCTCTGCGGCCAAGTGCAAGTCTGAAAAGCAGATGGGACAAAGCTGCTGCAGTTCTCGTGGCTCCACGGGTGGATGGGCGGGGTGTCCCCGAATGCCACCGCACCACAGTGGCACATTTTGCACAGTGCTGGTTTTATTGGCAAGTTTTGACATGGAGGCATGCTTATGGGACATACAGGATCTGGCCTCTTTCGTTTTGCTGGGCTGCAGGGCTAAGGGGAGGCCAAGCTCGGGACATCTGCAGCTCCTCCATGCAATGAGGATTTGGTGCCTGGCTGGCTGCATAACCCTTCTGCATTGCACTCCACGCTGCGTAGCCAGGATCAGGCCCATGGGGCTTGGCTGTGGCAGGTGCTCAGCCCCTCCATCCCCTATTGTTGAGACCTGTAGGGCTGAAACGGGCTCAGCATCTGTCAGAATGAGAGCAAGGGTTGGTAAAGCCCCCCAGGGCCTTGGGAATGCTCTGTAAATTATATTATTATCTCTAACGAAGGGAGTGCCTTGCCTTCCCTGTCAGCCTCCATCCATCACCTGCTAATAGACTGACATGAGTAATAAAACCACGCGTGGCCCTAGGGGACTGGAAGCACCTCCTGCTTCTGCTGCCCAGGCAGCTCTGCGTCGGCCGGGTCTGCGGCTCGTTCCTTGGGGCAGCTCCAGGGTGAGGATAAACCACTTTGTGTTCACTCTCTGCCACCTCTAAACACCCTTAGGAAGCTACTGAAATAGTTGGACTTTAGGAGAAGTGCAAGGAAAAATAGACATTGACAGTGTAGTTGGCTTAAAATACTGGGCTTGCTGCCTCCTGGGTAAAGAAAAAGCCCCAGGACCCTGTGAGTCCTGTATTGGCCAAAGCTTGAGCACCTCAGGTGATGCTGTTTGTGGGCCTGGGATGGCACAGCTAGCTCTGATAACATCCCTTTGCTTTCACAGAAATTGGTTGTCTTCTTAAAGCCTGACCTCCTATGATCATGTGGTTTTCTATTTTTTCTGGTGCTTTTAGAGGTGAGTTTCTAGCTCTTATGGTGACAGACTGAAAATCTGGCCTTAAACCTTCAAAAAGGTAAGGAAACAGGTCCTGATGTGTGTTATTGCTCTTTTTCTCTCTGGTCTGTTTATCATGCAGTTTTAGATAATTAAGGAGTGGCAATCCTGCAGTGTGTGAGGGGACCTGGGTCTCCTGCCCTGGCATTTTCAGCCTGTCATAATGCTCCTCTCTAGTCTGCAACTAATGATGTGTTTTGCAAAAGCTCTGCCAGGACTGCGAGCAGCTGTAACTTCCTCCAGTAGTTAATTTGTCTATGCAGCTGATTGGGAAAGAGGGATAGTTGGTAACTAAGGCAAGAAGGGGAACCGGCATGCCTAGGATGTATTCTGAGCCTGGGAAAATCACTGATCTCTCAAACTTCAAACGGCACATCACAAAACAAGGCTCACACTGACCTCTTGGGCACGAGTACTCGCCGGGAGGAGTGCTATTAGTGCTGTCAGTGCTTGGGATGGGGCTTTCCTGATGGATAATGCTGCACTGTGGGAAGTGCTGATATGTTATTAGTTTGGGTGATGGCCTTGTTTCTTTCCCTGCGGCTCCAGCGGTGCCGAGGGCTGGCTCCCCAGATGTGGTCCAGCCAACAGCTGCTCAGTGTGTCCTCAAACCTCCCCTTTACCATGGGAATGTGCTCTCCAGCTGTGGCCTGCATTGCAGGGTGTTATTCTAGGCTATGACCTTTTTAATTATAATCCTCATCATTGCACCGTGACCTGGTCTGAGGGCTGTGATTGCAGCGATCAGTGCAATCAAGATATTGGCACATTTCCCCATGGACAGACCTGATCCACCTTTTTTTTTTTTTATTTTTTTTTTCCAAGCACCAAATTTCCCTAGTTTCCAAAGTGCCCTTGGGAGACTGAGTATTTGCTACACCAGCTGGGGATGGGGGAACAGCCAGATGCCAGCAGAGATGAGGACAATTTGTGCCTTTAAGTTGCTTGGGGCTGTATTTAATGGCACCGCCACCTTGCCAGAGCCAGTGTCGCTGCTGAGGACCGGCACCTTGCAAATAGCATCCCTTGCAGCAAGCAGGGCCCCAGCACAGAGGTGTGTAGCGAGAGGGTCCATGCTGCGCTCCAGGTAATGAGTCAAGTGTGTCTCCGTCCCTGCGGATTACACCAGTGCTCTTCCACCATATGGCATCCAATTTAATCAGCTGGGGTTGAGTTAAGTGGATTAGGCAGTGCAAGATCCTGCATTGTAATTTAAAGGGCTCTGTCAGCAATAATTTAATGGGGGAAATGGGCAGTGTTTGGGGACGAGTGGGAAAGAGGAAAGAACGGGGCTGAGCTCTGAGGAGAAAATTGATTCGTTTCCATTTTGAGTGTAAGGGCCTGGGAGACCCCAGGCTTGAAGGACATGGGGGAATTCATTCTTCTAGTGTCTTTTAACTGCCTCAGCCATCATCACACACACACTCACTCTCTGCCTGCCAGCCAGCCAAAGCATCCTCGGTAATCCTATCTCATCCACCCGCCTTGCACCCGAGTCCTCTTCCCCACCTGTTGGTCTCCCCCAGGCTCTGGGACTATGCAGAGGGTGGGGATGCTGCATGGTAGTGCTTTAATGTCGTCTTTAGACTAGATCCCTCTTGATCTTGGCACTAATTGTGGCTCTGCACAGGCTGGGGGAGCACACAGCTCCTCTCCTTGGAGACCTCAGAAACCTGAGGCTGACTGTGAAATTTCAGTAAGTTGTTTGGGGGTGTGTGTGTGAAGAACTATTTAGGAATTTGGGGATTCTCTCTGCATAGCACTGTGGTTTCCCCACAATTTTTTTTATTCCTCTTTGCTTCTCCACTGTCGGATCAGCCAGCCAGTGCCACACGACTTGCCCTAATTTAGCCGATATGCTGATGCCTCCCTTCCCCCTCGCCTCTCAACACAGGAGGAAAAATAAAGTGGTGGGGAGCGGCTGTGCTTTGTGTCCGCTTGATATGACTGATCCCTCTGCAGCCTGCCTGTGCTGAAGGCACTGCCATGAAATGGCCAACATCCAACTTAAAAAATGGGGGGCTTGGTGTTGCCCAAATCCTATTTGGGAGAGGACTACAGATGCAAACTATCCTGGGCAGCACCAGCTTGGTGCCCTCTGGCTCTCAGTGCTGCAAGTGCTGATGTGACCCTTCTAATTAACACCAGCCAAGGAGACAGCCCACGTCCCCAAACAAAGAGCTGTGCCTACGGAGCGAAGCGGAGGGAGGGACGGAGGCTGCATTTCCCTGCAAGCTTCCATGGGAAAGGTGCCTGAGCAAGGAGGGAGGGGAAGAGAAGAGAGACTATATGGTGGGAAAGGAGCAGGAGTTGAATCTGAGCAGTGCTTGGTACAGGGGAGCATGGCTGGGCAGTACATCAAGGAGGCAACTGTCCTGGAGCTGCAGATATCATCATCAGCAGCAGCCCAGCGATAATTCTGCTAGCTCTGTGTCACTGAGGAAACTTAAAAAAAAAAAAAAAAATCCTCATCCAAAAGCTGTAGCAGGTTGTCTTTGACTGAAAGAGGCTGAGGAACAAACTGCAGGGTATTCCCCTGCTGCAGCACCCTGTGGCAATGCTGGCACAGGCAGATGTGCGCTGCAAGGGGCTGCTGTGGAGCTGGGCACTTCCCCAGCCTTCATAGCAGCTTGCAATTAAGCACAAAGAGGGTTTGGAGCCATTTCTGCCTTCCCAGTGCTGGCCTGCATCTGTCTGGGCAGAGCAGTCTTTGTCACAGCCTGCTTTCTGAAGGGGGGGGGGGTTCCCCCCACCATCCCCTGGTTGTGGCTGTGGGGGACTATAAACCTTGTGCCAGGCAGGGGAGGTTTCGGCTGCTTTCGGCATGATGGTGATCCGGTAGCTATTCAGATGGTCCTTGTAAATAAGGCTTTCTGAGGAAGCCACCATCTGGAGCAGCCGCTTTGGGCTTTCCCATCATCTCTCTTGCATCGAGGGATTCACGTGTTTAGGCCGTGAGAAAACGTGCCGGCTGCTCCGAGCGCAGGTGAGGGATGCTGCACTTTGCTCCTCACCTTTAAATAAACTAACCCTGTCCCCATTCTGCGAGACAGGCAGGCTTGCAGGGAGTGCCAAAAAGCAGGGGTTTATGGTGCAAGTATTTGCAGGTCCTTTTCAGCTAAGCATCTATGAAGGAATTACTTCTGGTCCCTTCCTAAATGTGGGGCTGTGGAAAGGGCTGCTCCTCCCCTACTGCTGCAGGTGCTGAATTCACCTGCTAAAGAGCAGGGAGGAGCAGCTAGCAGAGCTCTGGTGTGGAGGTCTCTGGAGGAAGTTCAGGGTGCTTGTTAGCTGATGGATGGGGTAGGTTGAGAGTTAAGAACTGATGTTTAATGCTGTTGACGTTTAATTTAATTGCATTTGCTGTCTGCTCCATTACACATGGGTACTTAGAGTCAAGGGTAGGTGCAATTATTCCTTTCAAAATCTAAATAAATGATGCTATGCTGGTTTACCCCAGGGTAGGGTGTACTTGCTACTCATTTATTTTTCTTCTTAGTTGCAAGAGATTGTGCTGTCTGGGTATATTACAATGAAGATCAGCTTTTGTGTATCACTTACTGCTGCTCCATGACAGGTGATGGAGGCAATCTGTGTACTTAGCCCTTATAAGCCTTTGCAATGGAACGTGCTGGGATGCAGAGAAGCAAGTGCCATTTGACAACATCTCGCAAGCAACCTGGAAAAGCCTTTTCAACATGCCCATTCCACAGATGATAGTGTTTCCCATGGCCAGGCAGAGCTTTCAGAGAGCCACCAGCGTGACTGCTGAGGCGTGGATTTTCCATCCCTTTTACAGTGGCATAACTCAGACATTGCTACCCAGTTCAGCTTTGCACTTGACGTTCTGTGTGTTTTTCGTGGGGACCTGCCATTTTGGTGTCATTGGGGGGGCTACTGCAAAGGCAGCGATTGCTTTGCAGAGCAGCCCAGTGCAGCAAGGGGGAAAGATGCCTCTGGCAGGGCTGGGTAAGAGCAGGCAAAGGGCGTGCATGAAGCCCCTGGCAGCACAGCCGCCTCCGACCTCTTCTCCTCCTCGTTTCAAACCATGGCTCTAGCTGCGCTGAGGTGATGTTGGTCACGCGGGCATTTCTGTTAGCCTAATGAGATTTGCTGGGCTTCCTGCTTGCTTTTTCTTCCTTTTCTTTGCCTTTTCTTTCTCTCGTGTAATCTGTTCTGTACCCCTGGGCTGCCTTTGGCTTTGCAAGTGTCCCTGGTAGGGGGGAGCTCAGGTGATGGCAGAGAGAGGTGGTTTGGAGGGGACTGAGGTAAACACAGTGCAATGATAGCAGCTCCCTCCATGCTGTCTCTAGTCCCCTGAGCAAAAGTGGCACCACCAAGGAGTGGAAAACCCTGACAAGGGGCTCAGGGATGCACTGTCTGTACCGTGCTGTGCTGCAGGGAAGCCCTCCAGCCTTCTCAGCCCCTGCTGCTCCCTTCCTTGCCTTCTGTATTTTTCAGCCCTATTCAGTATTTCCTTTCTATCAGCTCTTCTTTTTTTTTTTTTTTTTTAGTCTTCTCCGATGCTTATCAGGCTTTTTTGATTTAATTGATACTTACCTTTTCTTCCTGCCCTCTATCATTCTGTGCCCCAAAGCCTTCCCTGTATGTTAGCGTTACCTCTGCTTATAATCTGTATGCGTCTATACAAACACATACACAGCAGTCCCATCCCTGTGCCCACAGCAATCAATGTGCGTTTTGTGAAGTTGTTAGAGCATGATAACATGGAGTATGTTATTAGACCATGGTTGGGGCCCCATCTGCGTCTTTCCTGCTGTTCTCTTATCTAAACAGCCTTGGTGCCTGTGTTTGCCTTGTAGGCTAAAATGGTTTCAAAGAGCTCGGTGACTGGTGCCTTGGAGGCTCTGATAGTGCACCTGGATCGGAAAGCGTCCTAAATAAATGCATACAAGTGGCGTTGTTGGGGAGGAGAAGCGAGGAAAGAGGAGGGAGAAAGGCAGCCAGTGCTTTCCTGCATGCAGCCCTCCTCCAGGCAGCAAAGCTCCAATTAATTAATTATGTTGGGATGCAGAGAGCCATGAATAGAGGCTTCTAGTCTTTTAAAGCTAAAGATGCAGACATGTGGATTGATGCCATGTGGGAATCTCACCTCCCTGGTGTGTTTTGGAGGCAGGAGGTTGTAACTGACCCAGGATGGACAAGGAGGATGAGCACCAGGGGGACTTTACATGTTGTCTGTTGCTGCTGCTGCACCACAGTACTGTGCATGTGCAGAGCCCCAAGCAAAGGCGACCTGCAAAGGACAGGTCAGCGTGCTTGTGTGGTAGGGAACAGTGCCCACAGCAATGGGCTGCCTTAACCACGTCTGCTTTCCAGCCCGGCTCGTGCTCACACAATGCATTTTCCTACTCTGAGCCATTGCCAGCCAACTTGGTCACCCTTGCTGCCCTCTTGCTGGTGGGAGGCAGGCGGGACCGCCAGTCCTGAGTGTCTTGGTCTCTCAGCGAGCAACCAAGCTCAGAACAACTGCCACTTGCAGCTGCAGCAGCCCCGAGACCACTGCCAACACTGCAGCTGCTGGTTACTCCTGTCTGCTACTTCTCATGTGCTAGAGGCATGTAGGTACAGACAAGATCCTTCTTACACAGCCATGCCTTACAGCTAAAAGCAGAAAACAGCCTGATGATCTGCAGCAACACCAAAAACCTGCCCACCTCTTCTGTAGCAGCCCCTCTGCTTGGCTTTAAAGAAAAGTGTATCGTCTTGCCTGCTGGTGCCCCACTACGGCTCCCTTCCCATCCACTGCTGGGAAATGCTCTGAAGCCCTGTTCCTCTGGCTGCCTTGTGCCTGGCTGGAGGAGATGCCCATGCGGGAAGAGGTCCTGACCTCAGGTGAGTGATTTGTGCTGTTTGTGGAGCTACACAGGAAGAAAATACTGTAGCCTTCCAGTCTGAGTTTGCAAGGAAAGAGAGTGATGAAATACTTGCTATACTCTCAAGATGGTGTTATCTATGTCCATCACTAGTCCTGAGCAGGATGTGGGGCAATGCCTCTTTCAGGAGCCCAACACCAAAACCAGTGTCCCTGAAGCAGCTCTGCTGCAAAGACTGATGCTCGGGGGGATGTGGTGTGCTGCTCCTTGCTCTGCCTCCTCCTGCAGAGATGGGTGCTCACCTACCACCCCCCAGTCCAGTGTGCCTTCCCAGGGCTCAACACTTGCTTGCGGGCCAAGAAAACTTGGAGGACAGCATGATAATGTCTTTGCTCCAACTGCTATCGCTGCAGCTGCAGCATTGGAAAAGGTCAGCCTGGACCTGGATACTACCCACTCAAAGGACTGAAATCTTCAGTTAACTGAGCAGTGCCAGGGCAGCTGCACTGCACACAGGATAAACTGGAGTGACTCCCCAGAAGGCTGCAGAGGAACAGGCTGTTTAAACCATTAAAAGAACCGTCACCTTTTGGAGAGAAGGTTTACGACTGTTTGTTAAATACACATGGAAAAAAACCCCAAACTCTAACATAAAATAACTTTAAAATTCCCAGCTGTGCAAAGACCAACAGTTGTGTAACATCTGGTCTCATTCCTCCAGATTATTTTGTACTGGAGATATTTTCCTAAATTCTTGGCCCACATGTGGTTTTGAGCAGGTTAAGTAGAAACTGTGTGTTAGGTGTGAGGAGACAGATGTATTAGTCAGGTGAGGTGGGAGTATAGCACTGTGCTGCTCTGGGAAAGGCCTTTTAGCAGAGGAGATGGAGTGCGTGCAGGAGCAAGCAAGCCGCGCATTAGCCTGAGCGCTGGCACTGCTTTTAGCAGGAGCAGGATCAGACCCTGCTGCTGTCACAGCTCTAAGTGGTTCCTGAGTCAGTGCACCCGCCCTGTGTCACCAGCCAGCACTGTCTGGTACAGGAGAAAAGAAAGAGGATTGGAAAATTCCGGCGTGGGGGGACAGCTTTCACGTGCAGGGTGTTAGCAGCTGGTGCCTTGGCTCCCAGTCCCTCAGGCTCAGGGCTGCCATGGGGGGAACGTCCTTCAGGACTTGGACTATAAATCCTTCGTGCATGGCCTTGCCAAGGAGAAGTGCTGCTGTTAGCTGATTGTTTCAGGATGGGAGATATGGCAAACTGATTTATTTTGTCGGGTTTTTTTCCCTTTGCCTCTCCTTTTCCCTTTCCAGCAGTTCCTCTAATTCCGTTCCCTCCCCCAGCTGGAAGTATGTGCTGGGGTTCAGCAGATGTAGAAAGGAGCTTCTGTGAGACCAGGAGGGAGATCCTGGAAGTTGCAGTGTGGGGCTCTTACACCCCTTTTTCTTGCTGCCTTCATGTAACAGGGGAATTTTTATTCTAGGAAAATACATCTATATATATATTCTTTTCTTTTTTTTTCTCCCCAGATTTGGAGGCTCTCATCCCTTCCTCAGACTAACCTAACTGTCATCTTATTTCCCTGTCTCCTGTGACTTTTCTAGTCCCTCTTGTCATTCCCAAGCAGCTCAGCAATTAGTCACTGAAAACTTTCTACTTCCATAAGCTACCTGCTGTACTGCACTGCTAAATAAGTAAGTGGCTCAGCTACTGCAGGCAAAACTCTGTCCTTCTGGCTTGCCACTGGGGAGGAAGGACAGCGAGTTAACTGCTGTGCTCCTGGAGGACAGGCAAGCTGCGTGGCTTGTCCCCTGAGCTGGACTGCTGGGATAACTGCATCATGAAGGACAAAATTTGGGGTACCACTTGCTCCCCAGTGCACTGAATCCTTTGGGCAAGCTGATAGGAATTGCAGCTCTATGGACCACCCCATGTAGGCTGGGTGGTGCAGAAAACAGGCAGGTATGGGCGCTAGTGGGTGCTAACACTGATCCCCTGGGTTCATCCCAATGTCAGGGGACGATCACTGGAGCACTGGTGACCCTGTGTCTTTACATGGATGAGTTGGGAGTGGTGCAAGCTCAGCACCTTGTGTCATTTTCCTTCTTAGCATGCAAGCAATCAGATGCTTGGCAGGAGGAGGAGGAATTAAAATAAGATCCTTAAATCTGGAGACCTTTAGAGGTTACAGCTGTAAAGTCCTAAGCCTGCATTGCAGATGGTTTGCCCCAAAAGTTTCTGTGGTTGCCTAGGAGGAGAGGACTACCAGTCTTGCAGTGGCAATGAGATGATGTGCTGGTTCTTGCACTACCTCTGGTCCTGCTGGCTAACTTGGAGCAGTGAGAGGCTGTTTTATTTACATGAGAGGAATCACCCCAGCACTGAGGCTATATTTAGGCTCCAGAGACCGCAAGGGTGACTTTGAGAGCCCTCCTGTTGGGCTGCACCCTGCTTTTTGTCTTAGACCTGATTGCTGGCAGGGAAGCTGGGAAGATCACAGAATGCAGCGGGGTGACTGTGAGGAGAACTTGTCTTGGGAGATTTCTGTGGGGGAGATGAAGACTGGAAGTGGCTGGCAGAGATAGCTGCTGGGTCTGGTTGCTGCTCTGTTTGGATCCAGAGGCGATGGAGTTGGCACGTAGCCATTCTGAACACAAATGCTTCTGATGAACAGAAAAGGTGTCCCCACTTATCCCCAGCTCAGACTCTCTAATTTTAGCTCATTCGTTCTCTTGGGGTCTGGCTGCACGTACACTCTGTGCACAGGGTATGATGCAACTGTAGCCACCTCATCAGTTCTCAATGGCTGGAAAAAGGTTCACCATCACTGTATTCTGGTTTTAATGCTTAGAGGCACAGATTCCCCAGCCCATGGAAGGTGAGGCTGTGGCTGAACCAAAGCAGCACTGACATCTATTCATGCTTAGAAAGCCTGGCTGGCAATAAGCAAAGCCACCCTACCAAGCAATCAGAATTCCATTTTTACCACTTTCTTCAAATCAGAAAGCCTTCCCAGAGGAAAGATCATAAGAATGAAACACCTCAGGGGACACCACTACTGTTTCCATGTCACTGCTGAGTATCCTGGCTGGGATTTGAGTCTCTGCTTCTATGTGCTAAGGCATCTTTGTACAATGCCTTGAACCATGCAGGCTTACAGAATGCTAGGAAACAGGTAAAGGAATCTGAAAGGCACCAGCTTCATTTGAACGAGGCTGGAAGGGCCTTGAGGCTGGAGACCAGATCTTGCTGCCTTCGAGGCATGTGGTGGATGCAGTCAGTCACTATGGGCACTTCAGGAGAAAAAAACAAAAACGAGTGAGTGGGGTTTATTTTCTTGAAAAAATTAGTTACTTCAGCAAGGCAAAGCTCTGTGGAAGATGGGGAGGAAAGTAACAGGTGCTCAGAGTGGAGCTGGAGGCATGATTTCCTCTGTGGTGCTAAAATGGTTAATTAACATAATCATCACAGAGCTCCCAGTTAAGCCATCTGTTGCTTAGCAAACAGTTTTGGATGTAAATGTAATAAATATTTGATGATGCTGTGAAATGACGATAAAGGCCCAGCAACCAACTGGTTCACAGAAGAACCTTCTCTGCTCTCCTAGCTTAGGTTGTTTCTTGTTTCTCCCACCCCTCGCTCCTAAGGAACAGTCTTTAAGCCTAGGCTTTTTTCCTCTGCCTTCCTGGTGCTGCTGCCAGGCGTGGGTTTCTGTGCGACCCTGGGCTGTTGGCATGTCGATCCTCTTAGTAATGCCGGCCTGTGACCGCCTTGTAATTGTGCTATGCTGGATGTCTCGCACCATACTTCCATTCCCATTTCCAAACCAACAGCTTCGTGGCTGTGCTGTCACCAAAGACTTCCAGATACTGCTACGGCTGTAATGCAAAGGCCCAGTGTATGTGGACAAAGTCTAGCACTGTCCTTCTTGATGCTTTGCGCATCATGCAAATTAATTACGGTTGTAATTACCCCGTAGGACCTTTCCAGTTGGCTGATTTCAGTTAAAGCCTTCCCCATCTCTCCTTCTGAGTTTGTGCAAGCCTGTGCAGCCCCCATTTGTACAGGAGGCTGCAAACCCTACAGCTGGGCTTTGTTTTGGGTCTGTGTTTTCCTCCAGTCCTGTATGTGCTCAAAGGTGGAGTCTATCCCCAGCACCGATCCATCATCTGGAGGCAGTTATTCTGCATTTACATTGCCGGGACAGAGCTAGGAACCTGGCCTGCAGCGGGAAGGTGGTTTTATTGTTGTGAGCCAGTTGTACGGTGCCAGTGCTGACTCATAAACCTGACACCAGGGACAGCGTTAGGCTAAAAACCAGTCGGCCCCGCATTGTTCAACACTCCCTATATTCATCTGTCGTTCTGCTGTTTCTCAGCCTGGATCCTGCCCCTGGACCAGTGCCCAGGCCCCTTGTGAGCCATGGGAAGACGTCACCCAGAAATGTGAATTTCTGAGCGTTCAAAGGCTGCACTGTTTATTCAGCTGATAGCTCCATCTCCATGCTCTGCCCTGGCTTAATTTGAGTGTTGTGTTTCAAAGAACAGGGCCCAGTATCCCACTATTGGTACTTCCTGTTAATTGAGAAATTGGAGTTAAAAACCAGCTGCAACATTCCCTGGGGGGCTGGATATCATTCCTTGCTGGGCCTCTGCCCTGCAGCTGAAGTTGTGTAAACTTTAAATCATGACATAACGTACTGGAGCGAGGATGGGCAAAGGCACTACAGTTGGACCGCACGTCCCTGCTGACAGTCAGCTGGCTAAAGCAAATATATAACTGTACAGTACCTATAGTGCAAAGTGGCAGAGGGGTACCGTGTTTAGGTAGGAATGATTTTTCCCTATGCATTGACAAATCAGTTCAGTTCATTCCTGGGCCGCTGGCCTGAAACAGGAATTCTTCCAGTTATTTACTTACTGCGTGTTGACTCAAAATATTAAGAGAAGCAAAATAAAATAAAGAATAGGAAAAAAAGAAGCAGCCCCAAATACCCACAGCCACCAACTGTCCAGCCTTAGGATAAACACTACATAGAACTAATCCAAATGTAGGTACAGTTACTTTAAAACAACCTACACAAGTGAATGTTTATCCTCTGAAGAGGCTATTTTTGCTGTTTGAAACTTGGCCTTGATTTTTTTTTCTCCTTCCTAATTTCTCCTGCTTTTATGGCTGATTGGAAAAATCTCCAGAAGTAATGAGGTGACTTAGAAGCTGAAGATCCCTTTGGATTTGGGCTTGGACAGCAAAAGCTTTTGAGAGATGCTTTCAGCATCCTCAGCTTAGCAAAACGTTATTTCCAATGTATCAATTTCTAACTTGTGTGCCTGCTCACTCTACCTGCAACTGCTTTGAGATGAAAGCAATGTCATAACTACCCATGTTTGATTCTGCCTGCAGCAAGTTTTCTGGGGAACCAGGTTCCTTGTGGACATAACAGACCAAATTTTTTACCCCCCTGGTGCCCAGGACAGATCTGGGCTCCCTGCCTCTACCCGTCAGGTTTAAACTTCCCACGGCCAGGACAGCGGTTTGGAGCAGCGAAGCCGAGATTTCCACGGAGGTACTGCCGCAGGACGAGGCGCTGGCTTTGCCAAGCAAATAGGAGTCTCGAGAGAAGGTATCCCACCCTCCCGTACCCGGGATTTGTGGCTTTTTCTGCCCCCGCATCCCCCTGGCCCGCCATCCCTGGCAGCTTACGGGGTGTCCCCATCCTTACCCTGCTCCAGGTCCTGCTGGTCGTACCAGGGCTCCTCTTCCTCGCTCTGAAACTCCTCCATCCTGTCGGCGCTCAGCATTTAGCACCAGCGGCCCGGGGAGACGCGCAGCATCCGCTAAAGGGGACCCTGCCGCCGCCGAAAATGGGGAGCGGGGATGGATGCGGGCAGGGATGCGGGCGGGGATGCGGCCTCGGTGCCCCGACCGGGCCGGGAAGGAGGGAGCGGGGGGGGGGGGTGGGTGGCACGACGTGGCACCCGGTGCCTCGGCGCTGCCCCGGTTCTGCCTGCCCGGAGTCGGGGGGGGGGGGGGCGGCTTCCTCCTGCCTCCAGGGCCGGGGGAGGCTCCGGGGCGGGGAGGGGATGAAGCGGGGACGTGGCGGCCGGGGCGGGAGGGGGGGGGCACGGCTTAGCACGGGGCTGGGGGATGCACAAAGGAAGGAAGAGGGCCCGGCGCAGCCAGGCAGATCCTCTCTCCGCAGCTCGGTGGAGACCTCTAGCATGGAAATGCTGCAAGGAAACCCGGCGAGAGGGAAGGGGGAGGCGAGGGGAGACCGGCCTCCTCCTCCTTCTTCCTCCTCCTCCTCCTCCTCCTCCTCCTCCTCCTCCTCCTCTCCGCCCAGCCCTGCCGCGGACAGCGGGGCGGGCATGGGGCTCTACAGGGAGCGGGGTTTGGGGTTGGTAAAGTGGGGTGACCCCGGCTGCAAAGGCGAAGGGAGCTGTCCCGTAGTGCCCCCCACTCCTGCTATGATACCTCCGGCTGGGTCCCTGCCACCCCCGGGGAGGTCAGGCAGAAGCAGGGCTTGCTCCAGCGCCGGTTGGGATGCGGAGGGTTGTTCCTGGCCTTGCCGTGGGCTTCTCGGTGATTTTGGGCAAATGTCGGGATGCTTCAGTGGGGGTGTCAGTCCCTTCTCCGCCTTGGTGGGGTTGGATGGGTTGCTCTTCAAGGTGGTGTTTCTAAGCTCCCCAGCTGGTGCTGTGGAAGGGGAAACTTCATACAAACCTTAGTGTTGGGTCTTCCCTAGCTCTTCCTCCGCCTCTATGTTCTCCCGGTTTTGCAGCCTGATGAGAAATGTGTGCTTCTGATGCAGGTTTCCCTCTTATTTTTGAGGATAAACTCTTGTGTCTTTCTGAAGGGTGGAAGGAGCTTAAAATTGAGGGAAATGAGGATTTGTAGAGGTCTCAGGAGGAAATGTGTCCGTTACATACAAGTTAAGTTCAGAAGAGACTTGGGATTTTGGTACTGGCTTTTCAGCTTAAGGGAATAAAAATTAGAGAAGGTGGCCTTTCTCCTACTTGCTAGTGTGGAGTTTGGTCCAAAGCGGTTTATTTGTCCTTGTCAGCCCTGGAATCCATCAGCGACTCTAACATTAACTCATGTGACAGTGGGTTTAGATGATTTTATTTTTTTTTCCCTTCTGTGTGATCGAACTCCCTGGATTTATACTTGATTGCATTACCTTGCACTGGTGCCTACAGAAAAGGCAATATAAGATGTTTACGCAAGAGCAGCAGACTGTGCATCCAGAAAAGATGGGATCTATGTCAGAAAACTCTGTCCAATCCAGCAGTGACAGGCAAGTGAGAGCCCCTGGGTGATTAAAGCAATGGCTAGTACTCTTGTGTACAGCAGCAGAGGAGGGAGTTAAAGCAGGGAATAAGAGAGAAATTGTAGGTGATCCCTCTCCCCTTCTCTCCTCGCAGACCTTTCCATACATATCTATATAGTCCCAAAATTCAGTGACTGCCTGGAAAATCTTCCACCTTAATGCAGTGGCAGACCAGAATTGAGTCTCTTTTAACCTGGCATTTATAACTCAGCAAAGATAATCAAGCGCTTTTGGTGTGTCTGGGAGAAAGACATCTCTTACTGGCTCCTAGATCTTTTTCTAAGAAATTTTAATATAGAAATGGTAAAATCTTAATTTTCTCATGCCTGTCAGTGTTGAAGAGGCATTTCAACAATGCCCTTAATAACATGCTTTAACTTTAGGTCAGCCTGAAGTGGTCAGGCAGTTGGACTAGATGATTGTTGTAGGTATCTTCCAACTGAGCTGTTCTATTAATTGTGAAAAATAATTGCCTGTGAAAATTATTCTGTTCCTAACAATAAATTATTATCATTTATCTATATAGTGTAGCCATACCGAGTGAGTGAGTGAGTGCTTGGATGCAAAGCCCTAGGCTCTTTCACAGCAAAAGCCAGGTGACATGATGTCCTGGTTTCGGCTGGGTAGAATTAATTTTCTTCCTAGTAGCTGGTACAGTGCTGTGTTTTGGATTTAGTGTGAGAATAATGTTGATAACATACTGATGTTTTAGTTGTTGCTAAGTAGTACTTATCCTAAGTTAGGGATTTTCCAGCTTCCCATCCTCTGCCAGCAAGCAGGTGCACAAGAAGCTGAGAGGGAGCATGACCAGGACAGCTGACCTGAACCAGCCAAAGGGATCTGTCATGCCCAGTGTATCAACCGGGGAGAGTTGGCCGGGAGGGAGGGATCGCTGCTCCGACATCAGTCAGCGGGTGGTGAGCAATTGCATTGTGCATCACTTGTATTTTCTTGTGTTGTATTTGTTTTTTATTTTATTTTATTATAATCCTTTTCATTACTATTATTATTACATTTTATTATTATTGTTGTTAGTATTATATTTTTGTTTACTTTAGTTATTAAATCATTCTTATCTCAACCCCTGGGTTTTACTTTTTTTTTCCCCCAATTCTCTCCCCCATCCCACTGGTAGGGGGAAGGAGTGAGTGAGAGGCTGCGTGGTGCCTGGTTGCTGGCTGGGCTTAAACCATGACACATGATTTTGTGAAAATATTTTTCTCCTGCAGGTTTGACAAGAACATCTCAGATCTGACCTGTCACTCAATATAAGCAAACATTGGTGATTTCTGTACAGGTTGTATGCCAACAAATGAGAATTCCCACAGTCTGCCCCAGCTGGGGAGTCAGCACATTGCTTTCTTTTGCAAAATGATTAGAATGACCTCATTTCCTCTGAAGAAAGGACGTTTGCAGGGCTGAGCATGTGAAATGTAACTCAGCAACACCAAAAAGACCTGCTTGCAGTTTATAGAGCTGCTTGGTGCAGAAAACAGTGATGATAGCTTCAAAGGCAATACTGAATCACCTCAAACAGCTGCTTTAAGGTGCTCAATGAGGGCCAAATCCTGAATTCCCAGTCCCCAGGGTTATAAAACATCCTCTCCTCGCAGGTGCGTAGAATTTCATTAGGATTAATGGGCTGCCACATGCAACGAGCTCCTCGTTATAAGGTGTTTGCAGAGGGTACTTGGTACAAGCCTGCTTGCTCCTGGCCCCTTTCATCCCAGGACTAGAGAGGGGCTGGAGCCGGTCGTTCCCCAGCATCCCGCTTTCGGATCATCTGAGCTTGGGGTCAGGCTGCTGAGAATGGCCGGGCTCTCCAGCGGTGGCCAGACAGAGCTGTCGTGGGGCTTGTGCCCCAGAGCAGCCGAGCAAAGGGGCTTCGGGGACAAAGGCTGCGGGCAGAGAGGAGGGAGAAGGGGGCAAGATGGGGGTGAGAAGGCAAAGAAAGAAGGAGGGAAGAAAAGGAGAAGGGGGCTGTGAGGGGCAGAGACGGCGGAGGGAGGCTAGGCCAGAGGGGAGAGCGAGGAAGGGCTGGAGGAGGAGGGCGAAATGAGGAAAGCCGTGCTCCGCTGTGGGTCCTCACAGCGAGGGGAGGGTGCAGGGGGAGCACGGCCACGGGGAGCGAAGTGCGGGCGGAGAGGGGATGGAGGGAGGGAAGGGGTGAAGCGGGGAAGGGCTGGCAGACGGAGGTGGGAAAGGAGGGGGAAGGAAGGCGGCGGCGGGGCCGGCGAGGGAGGAGCAGCCGCGGCCGTGGGCGGAGGAAGGGATGCGGGAGGAGGGGAGGGAGGGCCGGCACCTGCGAGGCCGGGTTTGACAGGAGGGAGGGAGGCAGGGAGAGCCGCCGGCGCGGGGAACGGGGATGGCGGCAGCGGCGGCCCGAGGAAGGGAGGCGGGATCGGCGGCGTGAGGGACGGCCCTGCCCGTGGCAGGCCGCAGCCCCGCCGAGCCGGGCCGCACCATGGGCAGCGCCGACTCCAAGCTCAACTTCAGGAAGGCGGTGATCCAGCTCACCACCAAGACTCAGGTGAGGGCCGCCATGTCGGGCGGTGGGGGAGGTGGAGGGGAGGGGGGCCGCCATGTCGGGAGGTGGGTGAGGTGAGGGGAGGGGGGCCGCCATGTCGGGAGCCGCCCGCCCTGAGGCGCGGCCTCCCCCGGCTGTGAGGTGGCCGGGGACGCTCGGAGGCAGCCGGGGCGGGCTGACAGGCCCTTCTCCCCCGGCCCTGCCCCGAGACCCCCCCCCCCCCCCGGGGCTGAGGGAAGGGGGCGGCCGGGCCGCAGTCCACGCAGCCCGACCCTGGTGAGCAGGGAGGGCAGAGGTGACAACACCGCCGGGGGCTTTAGCCAAGGCTGGCTCTGGTCCAGGCTTTCGCAGTGAGGCCTTGCCATAAGGTTGGGGAGCCCACGGGGGGTCTGGGCAAGCTGGTCCTATCTGCCGTGTCGCTGATCTATGGAGAGGCACGAGTAACGCCATAAGGCCGCGCTCTGCCTCGGGGCAGCAGCCGGTTTGTGGGGACTGCCGTCAGGTCTGGCAGGGCCATGCCTGTGTCACCACGCTCACCGCCGCTGACATCTTTTGCTTTGCTAAACGGCATCGTGTGGTAGGAGACCGAGATGCTGCTGTCGTAAGGGATGTCCACAGCTCCTAATGTATTCAGCTGCAGGTTTGCATCATCACAAGGTTTGCCAATGCCCTCTTTTCTGTATCTTTTTTTTTTTCCTGAATAATTGGTGGAGAACCTTGCCCTGGTTTTGAGTCATAGCCAATTGAAAGGGCTGTTGGCCAACCATGATGTTGGGAGAGCTTTTTGCAGCAGAAGCAGCTTCTATCTGTTAGCTGTGAAATTATGCTTTATTTCTGCAGGCTGTAGAGGAGAAGGAATTAAGTGAAAGGAAGTCAGGACCGTGTATAGGGAGCATGGTTGCCTAGAGGTCTAGCAGATGTTGCACGTGTCCTGGGAGCTAGCTTAGTTCTTAAGTTGAGAACCTGGTAGCAGCAGCACACTGGCAGAAAATTAGTAGACTGTCCTTCTGTCTAAGGAGCAGAGGGATTTTGCTCTATTGAGCAATCATGTCTCAGGTTCTTCTGAGCTACAATGGAGAATTGCTGTTATGATCCACCTTTGGTGGTGAAGGAATAACAGCTGCTAAGAAAACTTGGAGGTTATGGCAGAAAAATACTTAATGATGGGGGATGAATTCAGAAGAAAAGGGTATGAATATAAAGGGTAATATGAGAAAATTTGTAAAAACTCAAGAGATGAAGACTAGGACTGGGGAATGAATCACGGATAGTAAGGCTGGAAGAGACTTTGAGAAACTGTGTTTATACTTTCTAAAGCAGTATCACTTCTATCCGCATTGCTCAGGAATGGCTTTTTTGAACATGTTCTTAAAAACCTCCAATTGTGGATGTTCCACAACATCCCTAGGCAAAAAAAAGAAGTGGATGAATTAATGTTTTAAGGGATTCTTCCAAAGTCTCATCCAGATGCTAAATAGTTCAGAATGCCTTCAGCTTTGGACTGTCCTTCCTCTACTGGGAAACATGCTTATCAAGTGAGATTGGCAGGGGGGTGGAAATCAAGCCTACAGAGATCTTCTCAGTCTGCTATTCACAAAGAAAATCCTGTATGAGGCAATCCTTCGTATTGCCAGCCAAGAAGAGTGCTTTCCTCCCCCGGTTTATCGATGTGTGTAATGAAAGAAGGTTCACTGGGGCCCCGAATAAAGGAAGGAGAAAAATCTTCATTCTTGGCTGGATTCATTTCACTTCTTTGCGGTCTAGGTGAGACTAACTGCCATGTGGAAAAAGGGTGGGGTGTTGGCGCTCCCATATTTACATACTGTAGAAGGGCACTGCTATTTGCTTGTGCAGAATGCGTGACTGGACTCTCCTGGAGTCTTCTGAGCTTGTACCAGAAGCAACCTCCGTGCAACCTCCTAGTCCATGAGACCCTGGATTCAAAACCAGGCTGCAATAACGGACAGAGTCAAATCCTTCAACACTGTTAGCTCAAAATACATTTTGCTTCTTCAGCAGCATGTCTCCTTTTTTGCAGCCTTCTCTTTTGACATTAGATTTTTGTCAAATCATTGGTAACATGAAACCGTGAGCTTAGTAATGCACTTATGTGGTGTTTCCTAAGGCTCTGATGGAAGGAAGAGGTTGAGCAGAAAGCACTGTTCACCGAACATAACACTTGAATGCTTGTAGCACACATGGAGCCCAGAACTTAAAAGTTGAACCAAGTCTGGACACAAATGAAATTCACTTAATTGATTTTTTTTTTTAATTAATTGCCAAAGAGGAACTCTGAACGTGTAAGTCAATCACTTCAGAATTATTTTAGTGATTAAAAAAGGACAGTAGTACCAGAAGGAAGGAATTAGCTTATGCTACAGATGTGTATTTATAATCACATATGGAGAAATGGGCTTTAGGATTTTTATATGATACATATACATTACATTACACTGTATACCTTTAGATTCATAAAGCCCACCCTTTTAGTAATAAAACAGGTGTGCTTTATCATGGAGAATGTGTGAGCCCTCCCAAACTGCCCATCAAAATGCTGTCTACTTAACAGGTGAAGGGAAACATAAACTGCAACTATGACAACTAGTCAGTGGCAGAGCAGGGAACTGAAGCTGTGAGTCTTAACTGCTGGGGGAACATGGTTTCTTTTCTCAGTCAGTTAGCGATTAAATGGTTCCTGCAAGCAACCGACTGGAAGATAAGAAATTTTGATCTTGTGAACCAGCTTGTTAGATTTTAATGCTAGCTATGCCTCTGCTTTTAAAGAGACAGGGAGGATCAAATATGAGAGACAAACTCCAGTCCTTTCTTTTTCCCTGATGTGGAAATGCAGTAGTACAACAGGCTGTCAATTTGAGTCTGGTAAAAGTACATCTTGTGCTTGGAGAGAGGTCTGTTTCTGGTAGCCTATTTCTGATAGTATTCAAGCTTGACTCAAGTGTCCAAGTGTCTCAGGTTGATCAAAAGCAAAGTTGTTGTCTTAAAAGCAAAGCTGTAACTAACACTTCACGCAGCTGACTTTTGTCCTAGGCTTTCACTGCGACTTCCACAAATCCCATTTTCCATTTTCCTTTGCAACACTCTCTGCTGTGGGAGCAGACAACTGGTGACACTCATGTGGAGCCTCTCCTTGATTCTGCACTGCTGATCACAAAGATCCTATTACTCTGAAATATGTGTGGAGCTGCTGTCCTTGGCAGCAGAGATGAAATCTTGCTAGTTATTAACATTTTGAATAAATCTGTCCCCAGACTTTCCTTTTGCACAGTGGCTCACGAACAGATGGTACAAAGGTGTGTGAATTGCCTCAAACTAATCTGCTGGCCCTGCAGGGTTGCCTGATCTCCTAGAGCTTAATCAAGTGCTGCATGAATGGGTCTGTGGTCATTACACTCTGCAGTTTTGCCTCATTTGGGGTGGAAAGGAGCACGCTGCTGTTAAATATTATCTGAGCTTGCGTAGTACTGGCTATAAACCCTGGTCAGGGGCTAGGGCCCTACTCTGCTGTCGAGTCCCAGAGAAAGGAGAGTCCCTGCCCCAAATGCCTCACTACCTTGGCTGGTGGGATGCTCAGTTGGCATGTTAGCAAGAAGCAAAAGGAGAATACAGTGAGCAAGACTAGCGGCTGCTTGCCCCCTTGGTTCTCCACTGGCAATTTGTAGCAACCTTAGAACTGGTTTAAGGACAGCCCTCTGGTTGGGTCCTGTTCCAGGAATTGTGGGGAATGAGCTTTCGATGTAAAGGTGTAAGTGCAGAGAGCTCTTGGTTGGGAAAGAGAAAGCGAAGGTGGTGCTAGCGTCAGACTGAGGACAGTAAGGAATGGGGGGAGGCTGTGCCTTGGGACCTTTTCCTGTTTATAGGACATGGTCAGCTCCACTCTGTTTTCCTGTTTCCTCTGACGTATCTTGTTTGCCTGGGGATTGCCTGTTCAGGGCTGTGATTCTCCATTCAGTAACTGGCAAGATGCTTGCAAACTGAGCGTCTTCCTTTTCTGACTCCTACAGCGTGTGTGGGGTGTGCTTTAAAGAACCTGAAACTCAACATTTATAACTCTTGGGAAATAAAGGCTGGAGGTGTCCAGTAGCACAGGTTCCACCTTTGTGTGGCCAGCCTGCAGGTGGGAGGTCTTTACACCTTGCCCAGATTAACTGAAAGCAAAAGTCTCCCTCCTTGCCCACTCTGAGATGTGACATCACCTTGGCTCTGCCCATTGAATTCTCAGCAACCACTCTGCGCTACAGTCATCTCATCCTTTTGGTGTCAAGATCTTGGTTCAGGCAGCAGAGTCTCTCTCTGCCAGTTAGCTCTGTAACTTCAGCAGCCTCTGCAGTGGGATGCGTGGGGTGTCAAGAACTTCCTTTGCTCTCCAGATGTGCTGGTTGTTTTTCCAGAGTAGAGTTGAGCTACTGATCCCTCAATTCTTCTGGCAATGATGAAGTTCTTATTCTCATTGCACTGCTGGTGCAGAGCTGGTTGTCTGCACTTGCTGGAGGAACATCAGGCTCTTTCTTAACTGTTGCAGCTCCCTCCCCAAAAGAAGACAGATCTGTGCTCATCTGGAGGATCCGAAGTCCCTCCACCTCACAGCATGGCTGGCTGAGGATTCAACTCCTCGGAAGCTCTTCTGGTTGAAGCACTGTCAAAGTTAGCTGCGGTGCTGTGGGATTTGTTACTGCAGCATGTGCAGTACCAATACTTCTAACTAAATCTTGACATTTCCAAATGAAGATATCTGTGGCTGGTGAGCGAGACTGTTCTAGGTCTCTGTATTTCCCTTCTCTGTGAGCTAGATACAGGCTGTTGGGTGAGCTCAGCATGAGGAAATGGATATTTAGATCCCCAGAGATGCTGTGTGCAGAATACAATCAGCTTAAAAACATCCAGTAATGTTCTATCAAGGAGATGAATATTATGTGGATCGAGTAGCTTCATGATGCCAGACTGTTAATTAAAACAGGGGGGGCTGCGGGATGTGAGTGACTCAGTACTGAATCCGTGTCCCAGGGTTGTACATGGGATACCATCTGTTGATGAGGAGCTGACTTGCTGTAGCTATTAAAAATGAAAGAAATGGTGTTTTAGTGTAATCTGCTTGCCAAGATGGCAGCCGTGACATTAATGTGGCTGCAGCATCCGACATTGCAGTTTGGGTAATTGCTGCTATGCTTCTCTAACTGCATGTAATTTTAGTCGGAGACCGTGTTCTTCAATCTGTCTTAGCTGTTGTGTTACCACCTGTAAAACAGTGGCTGTGTTCAACCTCTGAGGAGGCCTCAGGCTAGTGGGAGGTAAAGGGATCTGTGTCTACTGGAGGGAAATGGTTTTCTGCTTCCCCTCTAGATGAGAGTGAAGCCATTATTTATGCATGATCTTCAATTAGCAGCAATTGCTGCTCACTGTTGTCAGTGGGAGTGGCTGTGGCAGGCAGCCAGTCAGTACATGTGGCAATTATACATGCGGTTGTGGTACATGGTTTGAAAGGGGGTGTAGGATGTGTAGGATGTTTCAAGCATTACATATATCAGATTTCCAAATACTTGGCTCTTTTTGAGGAGTGTAAGTAGGGATTAGATTTGCAAAATAGTTTTGCTTCCATTTAAGCATTTCATGCCCAGGTTACAAAGAGCGCAGCTCCTTTGCACACTCAGGATGCTGAAAGTCAGGCTGTAAACACTTGCCTGTTCCTACAGATCCCCTCTGAGCTGTGGTGTTGAATCATTTGGAAAAAGTTGTTCTTCCGTTGGGAAGAGGTTTGGTGGGAACTTGCTTTGGTGGCCAGGTGATAAAATGAAGAGGGTTTCAGCACTAGAGCAGAGTTTAAGAAGTTGCTTAAACACCTGTGGACTTTTTTCTGATTTTGTTTTTAAAGGCTGGAGAGTCACTTGGGCTGATTCACTGCATGGCTGGAAGGACCAGGACAAGCAATAATCAGCCTCTACGGCACTGGAGCGTTAAGGCAGATTGCTGCAGGGCAGTAACCTGCTATACCAGTTTGGGGGCAGCCAGCCTGCCTCCCTGCCCCTCTCACTTTTTGGCCTTTGGGTGGTAGTGACACATCACCTGTTCCCAGACTGTGGCTGTTAATTCAGGAGGTGATAGCAAAGGGGGAAGTGCAGCACTTCTCCATGTCAGAGCTGTGAATGAGCTGTTCTCCCTGGAGTCGCGTCTTAGCTCCATTTAGAAACAGCATAGAGCTGGGCAAGCTTTCTGCCTACTACAGCAAAGCTGGGAGTGGGCAGGAATTAAGTTAAACACACATTCATATTTTTGCCCCTTTCCCATCTGACATGGTAGACCCGCCCACGGTGCTGATTATCTCAGTTAGCGAGAGCTGCTGTTTGCTTTAGAGCTGGTGCACATTGCAGGTAGGAGGCTCCCTTCATCCCAAGCCAAGGGCTGGGGTTGCTCAGGCGGATGGCTCTTCTGACCTGCTGAGCATGCCACCGTGCCTTGGCATGGCTGGGGAAACTCCTCTGGAAAAGCTTCCATTTTCCTCTTCTGTCTGAAGTTGTAGATCCATCTGTTTCACACTGCTTGGCATAAATAGACATGTATTTATCCCACCCCTGTAGCTGGACCCTTGGGCTGAGTGAGCACTCCCAGACTTGTTTGGGTGATGCCTATCTCTTGGCAAGTATTAGTATTTAGATGGGAAGAGCTGTGCTCAGTTTTAGGCTGGCTGAAAAGTTAAGTCTTTCCTGATTATTCAGAGCTCCCAGGCTTTGGATGCCTGAGATGTTGTGTAATCGAGATGCCTTCTTGTTCAGCAAACAGTGCTGGCATTTTCACCTTCTGGGGAGTGGCAGGTCATCATCGCACTTCTGCAGGGTTGGAGTCACCTCTGGTCCTGTTTGTCTGGGCCTCTGCTTCACCTTGAATGGCCAGCGCTGCTCTCTGGCTCTACAAAGCCATAAAGGGCAAAGTAAGGTCCAGTCCGCTTTGTTCAGCCGCATATAACCTGACACCCAGGTTGGCATCATTATTTTGATTTCTAAGTAGATGCCATGCTGTCACGAAGAAGCTGGGGGGATTTAACATTGGGACTCTGCGGCCAGCTGTACAGAGCTGTCTTTCCAGCTGCAGCCTGGCAAACAGACCGTCCTTATGGCCAGCATCCCTAGCAGTGGGGTTTCAGGGTGGGCTTGAGGAGAATACTTACCCTCTCACTGTGGAAAGGGGACAACAGTGCTGGTAAAAAGAGGAGGTTGTCTGCACCTGCAGAGCCAGAAAAGGTAATGGGAAGAGGTGTGTTCCCACGCATGTAGGGGGAGTGGGCTTCTCAGACCATGGGTCTGAAATGGATTGCTTTTTTTGGTATATCAGTCTCCTCCTTCCATCTTCCTCTTTGAATTGCACACTTAGTGCTTTTTAAGAACAAAGCCTTGGCAGTGACCAGCTGCACTGAGTCCACTTCCCTATAAATATTTGATTCAGAAAGATCGATTCCATTGCATCCGTAAGTGCTTTGAGGTGGGTCTGTCAGTTCTGTGGGTCCGTTCATGCCCTACTGTGAGATGTCCCTGATTGCTTCCTTGAGACTTTGGTTACAGTAGAAGTAATTCCAGTGCATGCTCAGGGCATCCTTGGCTTACTCTGAAGGTGACAGAATGCATGATGGTAGCCTGGCCCACGCATGCTGGTAAAGACCTTGTAATACATGCCCCAGGTCGCAGACAAGCGGGAGGCCTCATGTATGTTGTGACTCCATGAAAGACTTGGAGAGTCCCAGTCTAATGCAGTTGGTCTTGCTGATCACCCACTTGCTGAGGGAATGCTCTGTTTGGGGGATCAAATTGGCTAAAGACCTGATAAAGAGGTTGAGGTACAAAACCAGTGCCAGTATGTTTTATTGAACCTCTTCTCTGCCTGGTCCCATCCCCAAGCCAGGCATAATCGCTGATGTTTGAACTTCATAGAATGGTAGTTCTGCATCTGTAACCATGTTTGTTTCTTCCACAGCCTGTGGAGGCAACGGATGATGCCTTTTGGGACCAGTTCTGGGCAGACACAGCCACTTCAGTGCAGGATGTCTTTGCCCTTGTACCAGCTGCAGAGATCCGAGCAGTGAGAGAAGAATCGCCTTCAAACTTGGCGACTTTGTGTTATAAGGTAAGGTTGGTGCTGTCTTATTCCTTGGTGCTGTGCTAGCAGGGGAGTGTCCCTGGATCAATAGCCCTATGACTTCCAAGGTGAGAAAGGTACCATATTATTTCCTTGCACCACATGATGTGCTTGCTTGTCCCTGTCTTCTTGTGTTGGTAACTCTCAGCTCTTCCTCTCTTGGTTTAGCACAGACCACGGCTGGCATTTGCTCACTTTGGAGCCTTTTTCTGCTTGTCCCCTTCCTGTGTTTCACTCTGCCCTCTTGGGTCTTGCCTGCTGTATAAACTGCTTCCTGCTTAGGGGACTTTGTACCAAGGCTGCATATTTGTGGTGAGGCTGGTACATCTGATTCCTTGTCTGCATCTAGTTGCTCCTCACCATGCATCAGTCTGGCTTCAAGCTGGTAGAACCCAGAGGGATGTGGAGATTGTCACTGTATAAGTGCCTGGATGAAGTTCAAGAGAGATCTTAAGGCTTTTCTTCCTTCTGCTGTAATATCAGAACATCCCTAGTACTGCTTCTGGCGTTGCCGCATCCTTGTGTGGAGCACAAGGGACATTGACTCACGTTTCCTACCCTGCTAGGTTTGGCAAACTGTCAAGCTGGTGAGCAACAGCCTGAGACTTATTCTGCCTGGGAAAGTGCAGGTGTTAATAATTCTCCTGATTAACCTTGAATTTGTAGCATTGGAAACATTTGGAATGGTATTTTCCCAGTTTTAAATGGTTGTTGCTGTCCTGTTTTTCTTTCCTGCTCTACAAAATGTGGATGAGACCTACTGAATCATACTGAAGGTACCTCTGACTGGGAATCGTGCCTCAGACAGATGCCTGTAGTGGATACTTGAGAAAATACAAAAATGAGGAAAAATGGAATGGTTCTTCCCTAGTGCCATCTCCTGGCTTCTGGCAGTCAGCAGCTTGGGAATCGAAAAGGGCCTAGGAGACCTGTACTGACTACTGTACTGCCTTTGACTCTGTGTTCTCTTTCCCCCCAAACCAAGACTAAAATATGGGCTGTTCTCCTTACTGGAAACAGATGTGCTGGAAGACCTGATGACTGCAGGGCTGTTTATCCAGGAGCCCTAGATCTTGGGATATCAGAGTCAGAGGAGCCTGCAGACTTCTGCAGTGCTTTTGCCAGGCTGAGGGCCCTGACCTGTGCCATGTGCCACTGGACTTGGCAATGCTGCGTGTTCGTGGAGAGCACAACAGTGTGGCTGAAATGTCATTTGCAGTCATGGCTAGAGACTCAGACTGTACAGAGTCATAAACGTGCCTGAAAAAATAGTAAGCTCAGTCACAGAGTAGTGTGTGGACAGAATGAGACTATGCAAACAGCATTTAAATACCCATTAAGGCAATGACGCAAGCTAGCAGAGTCAGCGACCCAGACAGTCTGCTATGAAAATAAGCAGGGACACATGACCTCATGAATTAAAAAGCAGCAAGGTGAATCCTTGGTATATGTTTTGGCTTTCATTCCCCCTCTGTTTCCCCTTGGGATCAAGGAGTAAGAGCAAGTGGGTGCAGCTGCTGGGGGAAGGAGCTGCCTTTTTCTATCTGTGGGTAAAACCTCCTGCCACTGCCTCCTGGGGCTGTGGTTGCTGGCTGGCAAGACCCACATCCTATTCTGAAAAACCCAGTGACTGTCTGCATTGGCAGTTGCAGCAGTGATTGAATGGACTGTGGAGACTCAGCCCAGAAGCTCTTTCCAGAGCAGCAGTCCTGTTCACAGGGTCAGTGGGGGAAACGTGGACAAACACCCTCCTTTGCAGCAGGACCTTGACAGACTCTGTTGGAGGCTGTATCCGTACACTTAATGGTCACAGGTAGCAGCTTAGCTCACACCTCTTGGGTCAGGAGAGGTCCCTGCTGTAAACAGCACATGCGGATCTGTCAGTTTGTGTGTTTCTGTGCAATCTTCTGCTGCCTCGCACCATGCAGCACAGCACTGCTGCCTTGGTTCTGCCTGTGTCTTATGTACTTGATGCGGCTGATTAAGCTGATCTGCTCTTTGCAGTGTGGTGTCATGGAGCAGTGCTGGAAGGAGCCTTCTGGTGCTCTGGCTGGCTGTCTCACATGGCATGACACGTGGACTGTGTGGATTAGCCCTGGCATGTGAGGTATCTAGCAGTGGGACAGTAGATATTCAAGAAGGTCTGTTTAAGATCATGAACCCTATTTCTGCAGTGTTTCAAACAGCAACAGCACCTGTACCATTGAACTCGGAGAAAATGGGCTCCAAGAACTGCTTATAGCTATGTGAGGGTGTCACCAGCAGGACAGACCTGCCCAACTCTTGCTAACTTGTGTTGAGGCTAATGCTACCTGCCCCGATTTTGTTTCCTTCAGGCTGTGGAGAAGCTGGTGCAGGGAGCAGAGAGCGGCTGCCACACGGAGAAGGAGAGGCAAATCGTCTTGAACTGCTGCCGGCTCCTCACCCGAATTCTGCCTTACATCTTTGAGGACCCAGACTGGAGAGGTTTCTTCTGGTCAACTGTCCCTGGGGCTGGCCGAGGAGGGGTCTGTCTCTTGGCACTTACTCTGCTTTCTGGAGGGTGAAGGGGAGGCTGCAGCGAGGAGACCCTATGTACATTTGGGGGCAACTTTATTCCAGTTATTTCTATTCAGTCAGAAATTAGGTAGCACCTTCTAAGTTCTTTTCCTTCCTTTGATTCTTGCTGTTCTTCCTCTTACCCTCAGCTGCTTTGTTTGGCACAGGTTGCTGCATCATCTGAATATTTCACTTGGGTGTGTAGCTGTAGGGGAGCACTGGTATGTGAGGGAAGGCTTCTCCAGTATAACTGAAGGTGTGAATCAAAATGAACATGAGAGCGGTACTAAGAGCTGTATGACTTTCTTCAACTGAAATGACCTTGTTCCGTTAGCTAAAGTTGATTTAAGATTCAAGTCAAACAGAAATAGGGTGTCATTTCCACTGATTTTACAATGTCACATTTAAAGCAAACAGTGTCAGAGAAGCTCTCAGCATCATGATTCAATACCCTGCTTATGAGCTGAGTTGATACAGTTTTAACCAGGGGCCTAGCCTGATAGGTGAAGCCCACAACTGGGCAAGAGTGGTTAAAGAATTAGGTACCGTTTCTGGCTCTGTCAGTGACATGTATAACCTCAGGGGAGTCTCTGAACTTCCCTACATTTCTCTGTCTGGAGAGCAGGCACAATAGTGCTCTTCTGTGTCTCTCAGAGGAGCAGGGCAAAAGTACTTCAGGATCTCCTGCAAATAGGAGAAATAGTATTGAAAACACAGTTGAGTTAGGCCAGCAATACATACTTGCCTGCTTGCTCCCTCAGCAGATGCCTGCTCTGTGCATAGAAAGCCCTCTCTTATGAGTTTCTGAATCTGCAGGTCAGTGTGGCTGTACTGAAGAGTGTGGTTTCCCCTGAACGTTAAGTGTACTGCAGTGTTTTTGGGGAAGGTTATAAAGGATCAGCAGTGGTTGGTACAGTACAAACCTTGCACCTTGCGCTGTCTCTGCCTGTCACCTCTAGTCTGTTTTGCCTGAGGCACTTCAAGGGGAAGTTCTGGGTGGTGGAAAGGGAAGTCTTTGCTAGCCCTGCTGTGTTATGTGATCTGTGTGATTGGGAGGGTGGTGGTTGTCCATCCTTTCATCCCTGCAGGGGCTGGGGAATTCTGGAGAGGCTTTATAATGGAGGAGCTTGTTTTGGGAAGGAATTCGCAGGGTGCCTAGAGCTCCAATCCAGCCAGGCTGCTGTTACAACTGTTCTTCTACCTTGTTCAGCACCTGGAAGAGAGAGTTTCTCAGCCTCAGAGTGGTGGGGACACCCCAAGGTGATCCAGCCCGGTGCATGTGTGCTGGGTTTGGGAGCCCTCCTGCTGCACTGTGCCTCCTGAATGTTGGTGGAGCTGTTGTGGTTCAGTGTGCTCCATCATTTAACCATATGCAGAAGCAGCTGTAGGGCTGGCTGAGCTGCCTGGCAGGGGATAACAAATAAAGCCCCTGAGATGTTAGAGAAGCTGGGGCCACGTCTAATCTAGGGGCAACAGCTTTGCTCTCTGAAGGCTGATTTCTCCCTGGGAACTGAAAGGGAAGGTGGTGGTATGCCTGGACCGTTAGCAAATATCTCTGTGATTATCTTTCACCTGCTTCATGATGCAGTGATGGATGGCAGAGCTCCCTGGGGCATGGGTGCCTTCCTCCTGTAAGGGAGTCTGTATTATGTACAGATCTATTGGTTTGTTTTGTGTCACCCATTTTGGATGTGGTGGTACCCAGAGCCTGCAGGGATTTTTTCTGGCAGCCGAGGTGAGGTTAGCAAAGATCATTCTTGGAAAAGAAATCCCCTTGTACCCTAATGCTTGTCATTTCATCTCTGACTGCGAGCTCAAGTAAAAGCATCTTTGCTGTGCTGGCTCAATCCATCCTCTCTGGGCCTCTCCTTACATCCGGGATCTGTTTGATGGTAGTCTTCCTGCTGTCACCGAGACAGACGTCAGAGCCACACAGGCTATTATCTCCATTAGCTGCCTGCTGTGATTTAAGAGCCATGTGTCATGTGCAGGCTGACAGAGGCCTGGCTGAGATAGATAAGCTCCTGCCATTCCTGCTCCCTGCCTTTCCCTCCAGCACCAGGGTGTGGTGGGGAAGGCCTCCCATCCAGGATGCTCTTTGACAGGCAGTATCTGGCAAGGTTTCCCATGGCAACGGCTGCAGCAGAGTAGCCATGCATGATTCGAGTGATTGCTTTGAACGCTGGAGATGGCAAAATCCTCTCTGCTGTCATTCTTGCTCTGCCACGGCAGACTGAGGTGGCCCCTTGCATGGTGCACACAGCCTTTCCTGGTTCTGTCACCTCCAGTTCTGGGCAGCCCATACAGGACTTTGAGAGGTTTTACACCTTATCACTGCTGGCTGGCTTCTTCCTATTGCTGTCTTTGTGGACCATCCACATCACCCTCCTTCATGACTGTAAAACCCTCTTCTCTGTAAATGGTTCTCTTTCCTTTTGTCTTCAATAAGTCGAGCATCTCCATGTGGCAAGGTCCAGTGCTACTCTTCTGTTTCCCCAACATCTCTAGGCCTTTGTCTGCTCAGTTTGGTGAGCTTGTTCCTGTTTAGTCATCACCTTTCAGGAGGAATTTCTTTCTTTTACTGGCTAGTTTTTGTGTGTTTCTCCCTCTTGTTCCTTTGTAGCTTCTTGCCTCCCTGCTTGTTCTTGGAGTGTATCTTCTCTTGCTGTATTATACTAGTGTTACTATGTGCATTTTGCTAACCCTGGGCTGACAATACTGTTCCACGTTTCTTGCTTTTAGGGAGATGAAGACGATGAAAATGCCCGGCCACTGGCCGAGTCTTTGCTCCTTGCTGTCGCAGATCTGCTCTTCTGTCCTGATTTCACTGTGCAGAGCCACCGGAGGAGCACGGTGGTAAGTTGAAACATGAGAGCATCTGCATAGAGGTGGATTAGCTGCATGGTAGGGGGGTACCCTAGAAAACCCCAGCAGCTTTCTGCAAACCTGCAGGCAGGAAAATACGGAGTTGCTGAGATTGAACCCACAGTGACTAATATTGATCAACACTTCGAGTTCATCTTGTGGTGTTTGTGCCTTCTAAAACAGATGTTCTGAGACAGCTGGGTGAGCCTCAGCTGGAGTGGCTGGCACTTACCCTTGCACTACAGCTCGCCCCTCAGGAAAAGGTGGTTCTGGCAAACAACCGCTCTTCTGCTGTTGCCAGCAAAGCAGAGACCTTTAGCACCTTGTTCCTTTCGCTGGCAATTTGGTGCAGACCGGGGCAGGAAGCAGCTGTTTGCCTGATCACAGGTGCTGTGATTTGAATTAGTAGATGGTCTCTGTTGTGTCTTTCCACCTCCTCTTCCTCTTTGTATCATTGCAGCAAAGACAAATGTGTTCTGATCCTTATGGTGATTGTCTTTACTTCAGAGGAGTTCCCTGAAGCAGGGATCTCCTACCAGGTGTGCTAATGACAGATTCTGGTGCATCTGCCTCCCTCCCTCCGTCTCTCTCCCTCTCCCCCCGCCAATGACTCTGTGGTGTTTCTTGTAGGTCCAGTCTGTAAACAAAAGTGAGCAGCCCTCCTTTTTGGTATACCTATGAAGTAAATTAAAAATGAATGTGCTAAACCACTGTGTATTTGATGGCTGCAAAATTCCCTGACAAGCCCGAGTACTAAATTGCTTGCTTGAGGTTTCTGGGTAGTAGAAATAGGGTTGAAATCTATCACCTGGGGATGAAGGGGCAAGGCTGGATCAGAGCTACCTATGTGCTTAGAGTAAGCGGGAGTGAGGCTGAAGTAGGTGGACTTGCTGTCTAGTGCTGTTACTTGGGTGGATTGCACAAGTTGGGGTGACAAAAGTTTTTCCTGGGAGAGCCCTACCGCACTGCACCTGTGATTTCTCCCTTGGCAGCAGCCAACCTGGTTTTCCAGGGCTCTGGGCAACTTGAATTAGACAATGAGATCGTGAATGCTTTATGTTCCATGCTGTTAGCTGCCTGCGTCCTCTGTAGTCTTTGTCTGGCTTGTCTTCCCTCTCTGGATCTGGTCTGACTGCAGGTTCAGAGCAGAGAGATGGGTACAACCACCTCATGCACATGGCAGAACAGCGTATGGCCTCAGAGGTACAGATTGTGGTGGATAGTTGCTGAAGCAGAATTGAGTAAAAAGGAGGACTAAGAACTGGGAGGGAATGGGTAAAGGAGATCTGGGACTGACCCATACTCTTTCGCTGTTTGCCCTCCTACTGAAGTCAGTCCTGGAATTATGGCTAGAAACTGGGGCTCCCTCTGTCATGCACAGTGCCTGCATCTCTGTGTTTTATCACTTGCTTGCAAAGTCTGAGCAATTTGAGGGTTAATTTGCTGCTTTTCCTGCCTTTGGGGTGCAGCCATAGGGAGTCACCATTATGTGGGTAAACTCAACATGACGTGCCCTGAGGTAGGGCCAAGGTGTTGAGCAGGACTGAACCCCTGTGTGGTGCTCCTGATCTGCAAGGGAAAAGCCCTGACCTGGGCTGTTTTATGAGATGTGGAGGAAAGGAGAGGAGATGGTGATGCATCCAGTAGTGAGAACAGAATGTATTTTGGATCCTTTGGCACTGGGTGACCCTTCCCAGTGGATGTGGCTAGCATTGCACCTTAGCATGCTAGAGGAATGGCCTCATTCTGCGTGGTGCTCAGTACCTGTTGAAGATGAGAGGCCCTCTGTCAGGGATGCTCCCTGCGTGGGGCTAGTATGCACAGTCTGAGTGTTTGGACGCTTCTCTGCTTGTTTCTTTGCTATTGCTAAAGAGAGCAGCTGAACTGCCTCGGATACCACTAGCGCTGTCAGCTCTTGCTCTTGCCTTCTGTGGTCCAACCTCTTATTTCTCCCCACAGGACACAGCAGAAGATATCCACTCCATTGACAGCTGTGAGTACATCTGGGAGGCAGGAGTGGGCTTCGCTCATTCTCCACAGCCTAACTACATCCATGACTTGAATAGGTAAGAGGGTCTACAAAGCAGAATGGAAAGAAACTGGGCGCAGGAGAGGGGGATCTGGGGGAGACGGGGGTCTCCTTGTCTCCTTGAGTATCTGTGATTCCCAAGGGGCTTTCTACTTGCTCCTTTCTGAGCTAACAGGACTAGCAACACAAAAGAAAAAAACAGCTGACCTTTTGAATAGCTTTTTGTAGTATGATATGGGAGTCAGAGTGTCTGCAACAGGAACTGGCAAAACATTGCTGCTTTGAAAATGCCTAGGAGCTCTGTACTGTATGTCTTTTTCATAAGGCAGCAATTCTGCTGAGCTTTGCGCCAGTGACAGCAGTATTGCATATGAAATGAAATGGGCTTAGCTTTCCATGGGGAGTACTTTCTAGATGGGACTGAGCCTTCCTTATGTGTTATTGTGGTAAGTGGTTGTGCCTCCTGTGCCCAGTCCCTGCTCCTGAATGGCTCCAGGCCTTGGCTTCTTCTTCCCTTCTTTCAGGACAGAGCTGCTTAAGCTGCTGCTGACCTGTTTCTCTGAGGCCATGTATCTGCCTCCCTCCTCGGACAGCAGCAACGCCAACCCCTGGGTGCAGTTCTTCTGCTCTACAGAGAACAGGTGAGGGTGAAGGGTGGGGGACTGGGTGCCAGCGAGAGAAATACCTTCAAATCTCTTCCATGGAGTGTGTTGGTAATAGGAAACCGTAGGACTTGCTACTTCCAACATCTAGGGGCTGTTGCCCTTTTTCTTTGTCCCTGTCTTATGTATGCCCTGTTAGCATCTCTGCTTAGCGAGAATTGTTCCTCAACAGCAAAAGGAGAGACTGAACATGGTGCTCACTGGAGTCTGATGCAGGAATGATCCCTGTCCTGTGGGAAATGGCAGATCCCGTTCCATGCTGTAGACCCTGTTCCCTCGAGGGGATGGTGGCATGGCACTGCAGTTGGTGGTTTGTGGTGTTGGTGGCGGGTGAATGCTGCCCTCTAGTGACATTGTCTCACTGGGACTTTCAGCTCCTCAAGTGACAGTTGCTTATCTGGGGAAGCACAGTCCTGGTTGAAGGCAGACAGTTTTGTCTTTTCAGAGTCTAGGGAGCTTTGCCCCCTTTTTCACACTGCTGCACAGGATTTCTCTGGGTGGCCGCACGGCCTTTTTCACCTCCCCTTCCCTCTCAGCTGTAGTCCAGGCATCCAGCTGGGAGCTGGAGTGTCATCTCTTGTCTCTGGGCTGCTCAGTCATGGGCCACTGTTAGAGAAGATGCTAGTATTTTGTCATGCCCCCACACTCTTGGGGAGAGAGATGCCTGACACTCCCCAAGGCAGCACCTTTTGCTTTCCTGCTTCTGCCTTCTGAGAATGTTTTCTCCTCTTCAGACACGCGCTCCCACTCTTCACCTCACTCCTAAATGTCGTCTGTGCCTACGACCCGGTGGGTTATGGGATTCCTTACAATCACCTGCTTTTCTCTGACTACCGTGAGCCCCTGGTGGAGGAGGCAGCCCAGGTGCTGATTGTCACTTTGGACTATGACAGCTCCACCAGTTCAAGTCCCACAGTGGATGGCACGACCACTGGCACGGCCATGGATGATGTGGATGTGAGTGACACTGGGATCTGTATTTGCTGCTCTCCTGAACTCCCTGTGGTCCTCTTGCACCAGCTTGTATTGAATGTTGTGACCCATAGAGCTCAGCACCGCTTCTCTCCTTGCGGTCTGCTAGCTCTGGTCCGGTCCTGCTTCTTTCCTGTGGGTCACTAAACAGCTGTAGATGACGAAACCACTAGGTTTTGGTCACTGACTTGAATCAGGAACATGTAAGTGAAAGGCCCCTGACTTTACTGTTCCCTGAGGTGCTCTGTCTCCTAGCATTTAAAACTGGATCATTCAGAGGAAAGCTGAAATGAGAGACATTAGCCCCCAGAGCCAGTGGTTACACTTTGACTTCCTGAGTAAACCTTATTGCCAGTAAGCATTTCACTCATTTTCTTTCAACACAGCCTCCTGGACCAGACAATCTGTTTGTGAATTACCTCTCAAGAATACATCGAGAGGAGGTAAAGTGCTCCTGTCCTGAACTATTTCCTGTCTGATTTCATGCTGATTACGTTAGCCTTGGGCCCACCACAGTCTCTTTCCTGGTCTGTTGGCAGGATTTCCAGTTCATCCTGAAAGGAGTGGCCCGCTTGTTATCAAACCCGCTGGTCCAGACCTACCTGCCAAACTCTGCCAAGAAGATCCAATTCCATCAGGAACTCCTTGTCCTCTTCTGGAAACTCTGTGACTTCAACAAGGTGTGGATCTGCTTCTTGCTGAGCTTTGCCCCACCTTGCCTGTTGCTCGGAGCCTGGCGTGGCTCTGACTGGACTGAGCCCTGGTGAAGGGTTGTGAGCAGGTAGTTAGCAGTGACTCTGCGGTACTCTGGTCAGCAGCACTACTCCCTGCTGCGTGGGCTGGGTGGGTCTGGCTGTAGGGACAGCTTGTGAGAGAGGCTGCAGCTCCTGAAGGTTGGTGCTTGAGGCAAATGCTGGAGCAGGTATTATAATAACTCTACAAATAACACTGGAGTTGAAGAGCTGGTGCACTAATGTTCTTGAGAAACTAATTAGCTTGAGGCTACCTGTCCCAAGTCCTGCAGATGGTGTAGAAAACCAAATATGCTTGTGATTGTCTGAAATCCTCCCCTTTCTTCCAGAAATTCCTCTTCTTTGTGCTGAAGAGCAGCGATGTTCTGGACATCCTTGTTCCAATCTTGTATTTTCTCAATGATGCCAGAGCAGACCAGTGTAAGTTGGTTATTTTCGATATTTGGGGTGATCTGTGCTTGACAGTTGAGCTATAATGTTTTTAAGATGCTTCTTCCCTACCACTTGGATGTGATAGCATCTCGCGTGCATGTTCCTAGCCTTCTACAGGCATGGAGTGGAATGCTTCAGTTAGCTGGGTTTTAATGTTTGTAACAGACTAGAAGCAGGACACGATCTATACTACAACACAGGGAAGGGAGGTCCTTAGCATGTGGTAACTTGTTTTGAGTCCTTATGTCAAAAACTGTTGCTTATCCCATAAGGAGGGAGAAATGAGCAATCTGCTCTTGGCTTGGGTGTAAATCAGGCATAACTCCATCACTGGGTAGTAGAAAGAAGTCAGATCTTTCCTACTATGGTGATAGGTTTACATCAAGAACATAATGAAGAAAAGCATGATCTGTCCGAGACTTAACATTGTACTGGTCCCATAGATGTGCTTGGGAAGGACACTGGTACTGGCAACAGAGGGAGCTCAGTGTGGGATGTCCCTTATCAGGAATGGTCTGGTCTGTGTAGTTTTTCTTCCAGTCCCATAGTGTTTCTCCTCTCTCCTCACTGCCCTTCTGTCTTCAGGAGTCCACTGGCCTCACTGTGATGTGTGTGGTTTTGGTTGTTTGTGGTTTTTTTTCTGTAGCACGAGTGGGCTTGATGCACATTGGGGTCTTTATCCTCCTGCTTCTCAGTGGGGAGCGTAACTTCGGGGTTCGACTGAACAAGCCATACTCTGTACGAGTGCCTATGGACATCCCTGTCTTCACAGGGACACATGCAGATTTGCTCATCATAGTGAGTATAGCTCTAGCAGTTCTTTTCTGTCCCTCCTAACTCCTGTTTCATACCTCCACAAATAATTGTCTTCCTTCCTCTTTCAATATACTCATCCTTCCTAGATTGCCAGCCCTAGCTAGAAGGTGTTTGGGATGTATCCAAGTACTGGTGGGGTCTTTGCCCACTGTTACCCTGAGGTAGTGTGTCTGGCAGGGTGCATATGCATGAGATGACATTCCATCTGCATGAGATGTTCCCAAAGAACAGGATTCTGGATGGTGCTGGTCTGATGTCTAAAGGACTCTGGGACTGGCATGAGTGGGATGGGTGCCTGGTCTCTACCAGACTTGATTGCAGGGGAAGGCAGGAGATCTGACGGCATTGCTGGCTCTGTCCCAAGTAACCAGAGCTGTGTGGAGCACGTCTCTCGTAATGGGAACACTAGTGATACCAAGCTCAACCCTACAGCTTTGGGTTGCTGCAAGGTTTCATTCAGCTTTTAGTCTGTAGTGCTGAGGGCCACAATACTGCCTAAAACAGCTGTGTGTTTTGCAGTATCAGCCTCAGGTTACCCTCCTGTCATGTTAGTGCTCATTTGCCAGAGAAGAATCTCTCAGCAGCTTCTGATAAACCTCCAAAAGGAGATTCCCATTAGAAGGAGTGGGAAGAAATGTGCCCACCAGAACTGTTCTTGTTGCTATGTGTTTTGCTATTACGTTCCATTAGTTTTAGATCATCTCTGTATTTTCATTATGCTGCAGGTCTTCTCTACAGGCATGCCAGCTAGAGGTGGGAAGGCCAAGATTGGGAATGTCTGAACTGGTTGTGAGTCAGTTGAATCTTTCCATGTCTGAGGGTATAGTTAAGAAAAGTAGGACAAATATTTGAGTTAGAAGCTTGCACTAAAATCAAATGTGAAATGCTTAGTTCTATGGCATTTCAAGCAGCTATCATCAGGGTTCACAGTCAAAATCCATTGGAGGTGAAGATGTTTCCTACTTCCTGGTGGTTTATTTTTGTCTCAGACTACCTGTGCGTTTTGGAACAGTTTGCAGTCAGTTTCTGTTTGCAGTGTTGTAGAGCCCTAATCACATCCCCAAAGGATTCCTTGTAAATGAAAGCTTGTACTCCTGGAGCGCAAGTCTGCAGTGAGAGCAGCCTTCCCCACCTGTGTAATTGTGGAGGGTGCAGGGCCCTGCCTAGGAAGGAATGGTGTCAGGAAGCGATTAGTGTGAGGGTGGCACTGGTTTTGGTTGAGAAGGTGCTTTCAGTAAGGTACTATCTTGCTCAAGAACTCTTTCCTTACCATAGGTCTTTCACAAGATCATAACTAGCGGGCATCAGCGGCTGCAGCCTCTCTTTGACTGCCTGCTCACCATCGTTGTGAACGGTAAGCACTGTGTGCAGTGTGAAACCACAACCCACAGAGGTGACAGCTATGGCTGCTCTCACTCCCCTCTCCCTGTGCTCCTATTTGTGCCCCCTAACATTGACCAGTGTCAGTGACTGCTGCTGGAAACTGATCCTTTCTAGTCCTTGCTGGAGGTGCCAGCTGCAGATCAGACCTGCGTGCGGGGTTATTGCCTGGGCTCAGTCAGATGGGGCAGAGGGTGGGACAGCAGAGTCCCTGGAGCCCTTCTGGGATGGCAGAAGGGCATTTGCCAGAAGGCCTGGTGGAGGTTGTTGGCAGTGCTATCCCTTTCCAGCAGGGAGTGCCACCTCCCCACGGTGGCAGTGGCTTCCCTTGGGCTTAGTGAGTGTCCAGGTGGCTCCAGTTGTGTAAGCTTTTCAGGAGGCATGCCAGAGATGATGTTACTAGTGTAAAACTACAGAAGAGCCTCTAAAAGCAGAAATTCCTGCTTTTACTAGGCAATATCTGTGTTTCACTTCTTTTATATTTGGAAATGTTTCTGTGGAACCCTGTTGGGCTCAGCTATTCCGTGAGGCTTTTGCAGAAGTACAGGGTAGGAAGTGGTAAAAGCAACATTTTTAGTGGTGTCTTTATGTGGATAAATACCCCTTGGTTCTTTCTCCAGTTTTCATTTGTGTGCCTTCCACAGTGTCTCCATACCTGAAGTCTCTCTCCATGGTGGCTGCTAACAAGTTACTGCATCTCCTGGAGGCTTTTTCCACCACCTGGTTCCTGTTCTCTGCTGTCCAGAACCACCATCTCGTTTTCTTCTTGCTGGAAGTTTTCAACAACATCATTCAGTACCAGTTTGATGGTAAGAGATAGACTGCTGTATTTAGTGGGTTTGCACCAGTTTAGTCCAATTGAACATGAGATGGAAGTTCAGAGAAAGGCCAAACAGAAGAGAGAAGGGAAGAAGTGTAGAAACCAGCTACATGGAGACTTGGCAAGGACTGAGAAGTTCGGTTAGTAGGTAATCAGTGTTGACCCAGACAGACTGGGTTAGAGCAAAATGACATGGCAGCTAATTATCAGCATAACCTCAGCCTCCTGCAGACGAGAAGATGAGATGGGTAGAGCTGAAGAAGAAGGGAAAGTGAGTGTGTAACACTTAAGTTGTGACTGGCTGGATGCTGCTGTGAGACTGCTCATGTCGCTCAGCAATGTAGGTGAGGGGACAAAACAACCTCCATCTCCTTAAAAGTGCCTCTCAGTTCTGCTCTGGCAGGAGCTGAAGACCAAACAGCCCCATCCAAAAAAAGTTCTAGCACTTGCTACCTTTCCAGGAAATGCCTTATGTTTTCCCTCTTAAAAGCATGACAGTCTTTTACCTTGCCTCAAGGAAATAATAGAGTGAGGTCACTTAACCTGCTCAAAATTGAATGTTTTGCTTTAAAACTGCAAATCAAGAGTGGCCATTCTGCTTCCCTAATGGAAATCTTGCAAGTGGTGGTTGCCAGATCCTAAAACAGCCTTTGTGGCTGTGATTTGTGTTTTATTTTAAGGGATGGTTTCATTCTGTTCTCTGCCACCTTGTAGACAGTAAGAATTCTGGCCTTTTGGCTTTGCTATTTCAAGCCTGTTTCTCCTCAATGGAATGTCCCTGATTTGTTTTGTGAACTCTTTTGAAGATGGAGAAATGTTGAATCTTGGCTAACAACCTTTTCTTCCAAAATAGGTGCTAATATGTGGTTTAAACTGTCCTTTTTCTTCTCAGTTGTTTGAATGTCAGTTTCTAAGCCTTCCAGCCTAGGAAGGATTTCACTGATTTCCTGTACGGCTTTGTAATGGATAAGAGGATATCGAGCTCTAGTCTTTTGTCATTGTGCCATTGCCTTTGTGGGTAGAAGCATGGCTCTCTGAGCTTGTGGGGTCTCCACAATCATGCTTTGTGTACCCCGTGAGCTGTGCTGTATTGGCAGAGCTCTTTGAGTCTTACTTCTCTGCTCATTTTGTTGCTGTGATTCCCAGGGAACTCAAATTTGGTCTATGCTGTTATCCGCAAGCGGAATGTATTTCACCAGTTGGCCAACTTACCCACAGACTCGCAGTCAATCCAGAAAGGTCTGCAGCGCAGGAAGAAAACTCCTGAGCCCATTTCTCGCACTAACTCCCAGGACGGGGTCTCCATGGAGGGGTCACGTCCTGCTGCCCCTGCTGAACCAGGGACGCTGAAGACAAGTTTGGTGGCTACTCCAGGTCAGCTTTAGTTTACCTGTGTAACAGGAAAGAGGTTTGTTTTCTCTGTGAGACATGATGTGGACTCACCCTTTCACTGGGCGTGGGAAAGATTAAGAGTTTACATCTGCAAATGACTACTGCCTTTCAGTCTGAGTTTCAGATCAGTTTGCCCAAGCTGATTACAAACAATTTGAAGTAAACTGCCTTGAGTTTCTCTCCTCTCACTTAGTGTCCACATGGCCATTTGTCCTAATCTTGACCTTTTGCCTCAGTTTAACTATATCCATGTGAACTTGTGTTCCCCTTACATCGGAGCATTTTCCTAGAGACGAACTCCTTTGGGGTGATGAAATCAAGGCTAGATCTTGCTTCTCCTGTTGAAAGGAGAGCATTTCAGATGTCAGCAGATGCATAGGGTATCTGTGCATGGTAGGGCAGAGAAGAACCCCCCGCCTGTAAGCTTATGTAATTCACATGTGTTTCTGAGCTTTTTCTCCTTTGAACACAGGAATTGACAAGCTCACAGAGAAGTCACAGGTATCAGAGGATGGGACCATGCGTTCGCTGGAGCCTGAGTCTTCACAGCCTCCCCCAGAGGGTAACCTGCCCGCAGCTGTGAGCGATGGGGAGCCCTGGAGCGGGGTAAGGCTGGACACTCTGGCGTGTAGGGAAGGTCTAGGGTGTGAAATGAACTCAAATGGGGGACTTAGAAGGAGAGGTCTGGTTGGCCCACTGAAGAAAAGCATCGTATTGGAGGCAATATGCACACGTGCACTGTGCTAGAAAACACTGTGCTTCAGAAGTACAGTTGCATCATCTTGGGTGTTTCACATTTGTGCTAGTGACACAAGAGCTAGGACAGGAGAGGAGTGAGCTTTTTCCACCTTGAAAGCTACTGATGGAGCAGAAACTGCATAATTGCCAAGGGATTTTCCTGATCCAGAGGCTTTCAACTGAGGCTCTGACTGCTGCTTCTTTTTCCTCTCCCTTCTTTCTGGGATAGAGAGCTCTGCCACAATCTTCTGTCTAGCTGGTGTTGTGAACAGTGTGTTCCCATGAGGGCTTGGCTGAGATGCCGCCCTCAGAGTGGCGTCTGCTTGGCCATGTATATGAGACAGACGTTTTGCGGTCTGTGAATCAAGGCTGCGCTGGCCTCCTAGGCTCTGGTGGCAATGTCAGCCATCTGGCATTTGCTAGTCTTCCCCATCAAGAGCTATAAACCAGCTATCTTCCAATTTCAGTGGAGCAGTACTCTTTTATTGCTCTCTGTTAACTCCTCAGTCTGTGGCCAATATCAAAAACCTCTAGGCTGTCTTGTAGGAAGTGTATTACAAGGGCTGTCCTGCATGTCCTCTCCTCCTTCAGTGTCCACCGAGCCATTTCATTGCACCCATTTGCACAGGGGGGGCATGGCTGCCCTATGGTAAAAGGCATAACTTTCTGAGTTTTTCCTCTCAGTTTTCTCTGGAATCACCAAATTGATACACCAGCTCTTGCCAGGTGTGGAGCGAACTGAGCAGGGGGTGATGAGTTGGGATGGGATGATGCATTTTATCATGGGCTGTGGACTGTGGTGGTGCTACAAGAATCTTTGAGTCTGTTTTGCTCTCGACATGCTTTTGGCTAAGACAGTACTGCAGAATCAGGGTCCAAATGGAGGATGCTTGCAAAGGCATTGCAATCTAGTGGAGCAGGCTGAAGACTCCTATGTTCTACCCTTGTGTCCTGATCCTCTCTGCTTGTGTGTGTGCACATGTGGGCCTTTGGTCTCAGACAGACAGTTGCCCATTAGCTGCCCCACCTGGCTGCAGCAATGCTATTTGCATGTCTGAATGTTTGTGGGGTGGGGGCCAAAAAGCAGACAGGAGGTGAAGGGTAGAAAAGCAGTGGGTGTGGGATATGTTATGGGGAGAATCATCGCTGCTATCGCATGTCTCTTCAGGTAGCACACACCTGTCTCCAGGGATTGTGGTGTTTCAGACTATCTGAACATTGTCGTCTTTCTGCGCTCCAACCTGGTTCCAACCTACTGAGTTAAGATAAATTAGTCAGAGATACTGGATAAATTTTAGGATACCCATCTTTATGACTGATTTAATTTCCTTCCTTTATCTGTTGTAATGTTCCCCCCTTATCAGTCATAACCATTTCAAAAGTGTCTCATGAAATGTTCAACAGCCTTCATATTTCAGTGTAATTCCATCTTACCTCTCCTAAATGTGTCAGCTGGCTGCCAGCATTTGGATGGCAGCTGTGAGGGGGCAAGGGCTGTGGGAGAGTGAGGAGGAAAGAGGAAGAAGGTGGGGTCATCTGAAGGAAATCTGAGTTTTTTATGGTTTTATGAATTTTATTTTTAGAAGCTTGATGAGGACACGGCACTGAAGCTGAACAGGCTGAACAATAAGGTTGTAGCTGCAAATGTAGCAAAATAATACTGCTGTTTAGGCTTTGAATAAACTGGAATGAACAGAATTCCCAAATATCTGAGGACCAGTTTTACTTACCCGTTGTGGCCTTCCCTGATACCAGATGAAGGCCCATGGTCAGCAAGATATCTTAAGCACACAATTAATTATGTTGTCATTAAGTGAGATCTTGGCTGAGAGCTTGCAGAAAAAGGTTTTCTTCTTCCAGGAGCCCATGAAACATAATCATGGGTCATTACATCTCTGCGTCCAGCAGCTGGCTGGAGCTGTTCCCCAGTCAGAAAAGGACTGGTACAGCACTGTCAGATTCCAGTGGATTGCAGCACAGCTCTGCCCCAGGCCTGCTGTTTCTGGTTCCAAAGGTGACGTGTGAATGCGTCCATGCGTGTGGAGGTGCAGGATGGCTATTGGAAGGAAGTGCTGTTCCCATTTGTTTCATAGAAAAGTCAGCTCTAGGCTGTAATAATGAATGGTCAGGGTGCATTGCAAAAGGAAAAAGCCTCTCCATTTTTACCTCATGCAGAGATTGATAGTGATTTTAAAGGGTTATTTCCTTCCTTCCTATCATGAATATGGAAAGCCAGGTTGTTAGTAATGTCTTCTTTATAAGAGAAATGAAAACACAGTGATGGCAAGAAGAATACTAAGAGAGAATTGGGTCTTGGACTTTTGACCAGAGCTTTCCAAAAAGTGACTAGTGATGATGTTTGTGTTTGGGGGTATGACTGTGTCATTTCTTAAGGGGCAGGGGTTGTTAGGTAGGAGTTGTTGAGAGCCCACCCTTGGCAAAACACTCTTTAAGATATTCCAGGATGGGTGCCAAAAATCCCAGAGATACCCAGTAGACAGAGGTCTGAAAAGCTGTGGCCTTTAGCTGTTTAACCTCTGTGCTAAAAGAAAGAAGCGTGGCTGAACAGTCTTTTGTCAGTCCCATTTTAACTCTCCTGCTGTGGATTGTTCCAACAGAGTGTCAGCAATGGTGACTGGAGTTGCGACCTTGCCACAGGGTCCTACAACTTAACCCCATCAAATATTGCCACTCTCTGGGTCAAAGCATGTGGTTTTGGTGAATGAAGGTCTGGTGGGTTTGATGTGTTCTAGGGACAGGCTGAGCTGTCTCTCCCAGCAGTGCTCTGGAAAAGCTGAAGGGAAAGTCAGCAGAAAATGGGTTGTATTTCTTGCATTTAAGTGTGATTTGCTTTTGTTTGTTTGTTTGTTTTTTAAAAATAATATTTATTGATAGGAGGCATCACATCCCCGACGGGATCAAAGGCGTCTCTCTAGTGCATCCTCCAGTGGACAGTGGACCCCAACTCCTGACTGGGTAAGGGAATTTGGACAGAGGAAATAAATAATGAGGAAAAGAGTTGTGGTGGAAATGCCACATGCACACTCCATTCTCACACTTGCAGAGACTTCCCCAGAAGAGCATTTCCTTGACTTGTGGTCAAAGCTCCAGAAGTTTACTGCCGTCTACAAAGAAGTATTTTGTTTTACCTGTTTTAAACCAATGCCCCGCTAGTTTCATTGCGTGGCTCGTAATTCTAGTGCTCCAGGATTTATTGTATTGCTGTTGTGCACTCAGTTCATCCACTACCTTCCTGATTTTTGTAAATCTCATTTGTTGTAGAGGTAGGGGAGATAACTGTAGAAAAAACACTAATGCAGTGCACTGATTTCCCTGTGGGCTTTCCTACTTACAGGTGATGTCTTGGAAGTCAAAGCTTCCCCTGCAGACAATCATGCGGCTTTTACAGGTGCTGGTCCCTCAGGTGGAGAAGATCTGCATTGACAAGTAAGTAAATTTTTGGAGAGCAAGGGCTGTGCACTGTGTAAACTGCTCTGTGAGGTTGGCAGAGTTTGAATTTGGAGGGCCTCTAGGGGAAACCTTGCAAAGTATAATTGAAAGCATCACAGTCTCAGCAGAGGAGATGTTATTTTGCTTGCCAAGCTTCTTGTTTGTCTGATCCCTTCTCTGTGTCTGTGTTTTAGACTGATACTTTGTGCTGCAGCAGTTTTGGGGGTGCCTATGGGACATGCTAAGGATGTTCCTGATCTGTCTCTTTGCAGAGGTCTCACTGATGAATCAGAGATCCTCAAGTTCTTGCAGCATGGCACACTGGTGGGGCTGCTACCTGTACCTCACCCCATCCTCATTCGCAAGTACCAGGCTAACTCGGGCACTGCCATGTGGTTCCGGACCTACATGTGGGGAGTTATATATTTGAGGTAAACCAGCTGGGTGCAGTCAAACTTGGTCTTTTCCAAACTTTGGGGGGGCCTGTAGAGAGAATTGCATGCACTTGGCCAGCTCTGGATTGTCTCATATTTACAGGATAGAATGTTGTTGTTCACTTGGAAGAGACTAGGGTGAAATCAGCTGCTCCAAAACTTTGTTTGAGTGGGCGACGTGAAGGGAGTTGCTCTGGGAGTACTGCTTGTTGGGGAACTGGCAGCAGCAGGGAACAAAAAAGCTGCCCAGAGGGGATGATGCAGAGATTTCATGCAAACCTCTGGCTTTGTGGGATGTTGTAGATACTGTCATTCCCTTTAAGGTGCCTTGTCTCTCAACCAGTGATTTCTTCTGCAAAGTTGAAGGCATTCTGTGTAGGCAGCTCCTGTGATCTTGGTTGAGAGATTTGAATTCCATGTATCTGGCCACAGAGAGTAAAGTGTCTCTTGTCTGTCTTTCTCAGGAATGTGGATCCCCCTATCTGGTATGACACAGATGTGAAGCTGTTTGAAATTCAACGGGTCTAAGAGAGCACTTACCTCTACTTAGAGAAATACACTGGATCTAAGGACTGCTGTGCGCTGCTTCATCACAGCTATTCCTGCATTTCACATCCAGCTGAGAGACCAAAAGGACAATCACTTCATTTACCTCCCTGTCATTTAAAGCTTTAATTGGGACCTGCTTGGACATCCCTCCCCCCAGCTCACTTCTCTTCCCTCATCCTTCACCATGAACCTTGAGTGAAAGATGTCTAAGGGATTGTCCATTGTTGTGGTTGCACTAGAAATCAGACCTTAGCTCTTCTGTTACTCTTTTGCTCCTGGATGTGGTTTGGAAACCAATCTGACCCTGTCCTTGCCCTGGTCAGAGTCAGCATTTAATTGAAAAAGACTAGCTGTAAATTGGGTGCAAGGGAGAAGCTGCTATTCCTGCAGGAGATGGGGTTTGGAAACTGCAGTTACTTTCATGTGGCTCCATAAAGTTTCTGGGGCATCCCTTCTGGCTGCAGGTGTCTCCCTGGTGTCTCAGTTGCATATTGGTAGGGAAGTCTTTCCTGCCCAAATGAAAGGAGAAGTTGCTGAAGGAAAACTTTGTGTCTCAGTTCTGAATCTCTCTACTCCTTTCCTGGAAAGCTGCTTAAGAAGTTTTGTAGTAGCTTTGGTGTGGCATGAGGAGTTTTTCCTTGGCTTCCAGGCCCAGCAGCCTGTCCTTTGTGGTGGGCTGTTGCAATGGAGTGTGTGTCACACTGGAAAGCCCTGCTTAGTCCATGTGAGCACGTAGGGAGGAAGGGACTGGCTCAGTGAGAGCAAGGAGAAGAGACGTGACTGTTAAAATCTTTTAGTCTTCTCCTGTTGACTGAAAGGACAGTGTCACCTGGGTTTGAAAGGAACCATATCCTTCCATCTTTGCCTGGCAGGCTGATGCAATGCAGGCAGTGGAAGGGTCTTTTGCACACTACTAAGGCAGGGGATTGAGGGAGGCACTCAGGGAAGTTGTAGGAGGAATCTGGAAGTTGGAGGAGGAAAAGCATCTCCATGTCAGTAGGGAGTGGAGAGTGCTGAGGCAAAGTTTAGTTCTTCAGGGCATTTTGTTAGTGGCCAAGTTATCAGATCTTGAATGTATTGGGTCCCAAGCATGTGAAGTCTGGGAAACCAGAATTAGAATTGGTGGGAGACCCACTGTTGCTGGCTTGGTTCAGCAGCATGGGGTTGCACATTGGTAAGTGGAGACATCCTGGGGTTTGGGTCAAATTTTATGTTCTGCTGGGAGGGGCTGCTGTCTTAGACCTGTGTGGTCTTTAGACAATGAGATGTGAGGGGTTCTGTCATGAACTGAGACCTTTGCCTCTCCACCAAAGCTTAGCCCTTGGTGCTCTGGTATTCAGCCTCTTGGGAGGATCACTGGCCATGAACTTTTTACCACAGCTTAGAACCAGTGAGATCACTCCACGGAAACTGGTCTCACGTGTTAAAGTAAGGGGACAGGTATGGCACACATTTCTGTCTTGTAAGCCTTGCCTAAGTTTTGAAGCTAGAGTGATAGCAACATGACCATCCTCTCCTAGAGAGAGTGCTGCTCTAGTGTACTGCTGACTCCTGCTGGCTTGTAGTCAGGTAGTTTCCTCCTTTGGGTGCTGGAAGTGGACTGGAGTCCCAGGCCAGTAGAAAGCTAACATAAAACCTGAATGGTTTTGTGAAGGATAAGAAATACATGAAAGAGAGAGAGCTTATTCCCCCACCCACCTCCCATCTCCAACCCACTTTGCCATCTAGCACTACTTCCATCCTGACCCCATCTCTGTTCAGATGTAAACAGGGTGAGAGCTCTGTTTTACTTGGAATCTCTTTCGTATATAAGAATGTGATTTGGTGGGGCCAGCCTCTGATTGTATGGCACTTGCACCTCGCAGCTGGAATGGGGCATCCTCTGTCCCACGTACTTGCCTCTTCCCTCCCATGGATCTGCTGGTTCTCATGATCTCTTCCGTCCTCTCTTTTCTGCTTTGTTTCTTTGTGAATTCTTCTGGAAACCTTTTTGTTTGTTTCTTGGTGTTTGGAGTCTGATCCTTGTTCTGTGGAAATCAACTTGCACTGTAAACTATTTGCTTACTTACAGAGAGAAAGATAAAGATTATCTGAAACATGCAGTTCGTTGCTTATTTTTTTCCCTAGAGAGAGTTTATAATCTTGTTTGTCTTATGCTGGGGTGATTTGTGCTACTAAGAGGCCATGTGCTGGCTTCCTGTGCAGTGTGTGGATTTTTTTTGTGATCAGAAATGAAGATTGGACTCTGGAAAATGAGCCTGAACTGTGTGTTTTGGCCATTTCTGTGTTTACAGCATGAGACATCATCAAAGGTAACTGCCTCAAAGGCTACAGAAAAAAACCTAGATCAAACAGAATGAAGTCTTCTGACTTTGTGAACCATGTGCTAAAACATTTGTGCAGTTGAGACCCATAAAAAAAGCACCCTGGCCCTGGGAGAGGTCTGGAAGTCATTCATGGATGGCGGATGACAAAGGAGCAGGTGGGCCACTGACATGTCATGGCTGTGTTGGGTTCAGGAGTCAGGCTAGCTCACTTCTCACTAGCCTTTCAGTTTACTGTGCCCAGCCCTGCTGTCAGTCTTGTGAAGGAGCCGAAGGCAGTTTTAATTGCATGCAAACGGCGTGCGCATGATTTTACCCCTCCTGGAGGTAGACACAAATCAGTCCAGAGACAGAACCCTCCTAAGTGAAGGGGCTGAAACCTTGGACCCTACGTTTCTCTTTGGCCTGGAAGAGTGCTTTTACTGTTGACTGTTGTGGGATTTCTGACCTTCATCTGCTGTGTTAGAACTAGGCATTGATAGGAAAGGACATAGAGGGCCTGACGACTTATCTGTTCTATAGTGGCTGTGGGTAAGAGTTGGAGCTGGTGGGCTTCATTCCTGTTTGTGCTAATCATGTATTCAGGTAGTCCATCTGTTTACCAGCAAGAAGTCACAAGCTGACTTCTCTTTCAGTCCATACTTCCACATAGTACCTATGGGACTTGGTATTTATATCTCAGTGGGAGACCTCCAAAGTCACCTGATCAGTTGAGGCTCAGTAACTTAAACAGTGTTTTATCTATTACACTGCAGATGTGTAATAGATAACCCAAACATGGGTTTGCTCATCAAGTACACCATTGCTTGTCTCTAGGCTGTCAATAACTAGGAAGAATGTTTGAGATCATGTTCATCACTTGAAAGGGCCAGACCTTGGCATGTATCTCCTGTAGATCCCTTGGTACAAACTGTGACATGAGAACAATAATTAACTTTATTGGGGCCTAATTTATCCAGCTGTTATTTCTTATGACATATTTCTGTTGACAGAGGCCTAAGTAAAAACACTTATTGGGCAAAGTTCATGCTCATGCAATCATTCTCACTTATAGTTTCAGGGCAAGGTGCTATCATTGCCTGAATGCTGAATCCTAAGGGGGGTGGGATGTGTGTGGTCAGGAGTTTCTAGTTCTCACCGCTGTTATTGTGTTGGGAGAGTTTGCTTTTCTAGCAAACTCTGGGTCACCAAAAAGCCCCCATAAATAGGCTCTGATCCTAAGCCCACACTGCTTTGGCGATTGATTTATAGAGGAACAGAAGCAATAACGTAGATGCCTTTTGTACCATGCTACTTTGGCCTTGCTTAAGAGTCATGAAAGATTTTGATTGATTGTAAAACAAGGCCTGCCCTTAAATCTCATATAACCTCTGAATGCAAGAGTGGTGTAAATCAGTGTCAGTTGGCTTTGAGTCTGGTCTTTGGTGAGTGTAGATCAGACCCAGAAATTTCACAAGATACACATAAAAATTTAATCTCTCTTTATTTCCATTCATCAGGCTCTGTATTTGGGACCCATAGTCGCAAGCCCCCTTGCGCTCCCATGTGCTTTCAAAGCAAGCATCTCCTATGGAACAAATATTAACGGGTCTTTGATCAGGCACCACGCTGTGCAACCGTGTTCCCTTACACACAGTGCACCTTGCAAAATGTTTGTGGATGTGCAAAGCAGCAGTGAGGATCGAAGTGTTGGGGTGGGGGGGGATTCACAATAGATTTGGCAGTAGCTCTTTCTTGAACTAGCTCTGTGTGTGTGCAAGGGTGGGACCTTTGCTAGTACACGCTGGTGATAACATCATGCATGAGTAGCATCAAGTAAAGATCACCCTTAGTACTTCTCTAGTGCTTCTCACTTGAGGCTCTCTGAGTGTCTGCAAGGAGAAATAGTGTTTATTCTCAGTAAGGCAAGGTAATGTTATAGCTTCTATTTTGGATAATGGGAAAAGATGCACTGAACTGGTGCAGGTCTGAAGGCCTGTCCTGCTCTTCAATACTGAGAGCTGCAAGAGCTTGGCACTCAGTAGAGCTGGGTCCTACAGGACTTGCACAAGTTGATGTGCCAGATGTTGGCACCAGGAACAAATAAAAATAGTCCCTGTTCTGACCATTAAAGCAACTACCAGCATCTTTTTGAAAATTACATGTAAAAAGTGTATGTTTGGTTCATTTCTGAATGACTGTGGCTGTATGTGCTTCTAGTGTGGCTGGTACTGATAGGTCTCTTCTGTGCTGCAGGATGGTGGGTTGGTGAGCAGTGGTGTGGCTGGTGGTCTTTGTGGATTTTTGAAGTTCTGTGGAGTGCAGGTCAATCTTTGGTGCTTTTGTTGAAGGCTGCTCTTGCCTTCTTTTGTCTAGAAGATTTCAATAGGAGCTGGTAAAGTCCCACTTGCTACCATACAGCATCCACTGGCAGACACTGAAAAGTACCAGCATGCATGCTTCCTTAGAGTAGTAAGATGGTTTGTTTATGGGCTTTAAGTCTATTCTCTATGGAGAAAAAAATGATAATATAAACCAGCCTCCTTTTCTTCTGAAACTCATGGAGATGTTGTGCAAGGAGAAGTTGAAGCAGAAGCCAGAGGGAAAAAGCTTAAAAGCTTCCATGTGCATATCCACTGCTTACTGCATCTTTGTTCAGCATCATTGTTTCACCCCAGCCTCTGGGGCAGGGAGTCAGCTTGATTCAGGCTGTGATGTAGACCTCCAGGAGTCCCCCGACGGAGTGCATTCGGTAGAACACACCCAGTGGGAGGCCAAAGTTCACGATTGCAAACCAGGTGGAGTAGCCGTAAAATGACTTTTCCAGTCCATTCTCAAAGACAGGGTGAGCCCCAAATGTAGGCATGATCCACAGCTAAAGAGGTGTAAGGAAAAAAGAGAAGTCAGAGGATGACAAACTGTCTCCTATCTGCATTCTAATCTCAGCACTGGCTCAAGTCATTGTAGGAATATTTCAAGACTATCAGAGGAGTCTCCCTGCCAGGGAAGAGAAGGAAAATCCCCTAGTTATGCTGCTGACTCCTTGCTATATGTTAAATACTGTTGAATTCCTGGAAACCTAATGATAGCCTCGTTCTGCCCCAGCCTGCTTCCTCTTTCTACAGAATTTCACTGTTTCCTTGGCCAATTTGTTTTCACTGGATTAAGGCTGCAGTGAAGATCCATGTTGATTCAAGATCGCAGAGCACAGTGTACTTTATTGGGTGCCTTTCAATCCTGGAGACTCATGTTTACAAAGACTCACTGCTGATGCCTTTTTTCTCCACCAATCTCATGAAACACCCTTAATGAGTTTGATAACTTCTTCAGAGGCTAAGATTTTGGCACGTAAGGATTTATTAGCTGTCTCCTTCCTGCACCCAGGAAACCTAACCGTGTTTGACTCTTAGGTTAAAAAAGAGACCTTGTAATTATGAGAGTGGGGTATTAACAGCAAAATCAGTCTTAACTTGCCTCACCAGCAAGTTGAAACTTGGTGGGCAAAGGTTTCTTTTCTGGAAGACAAGGAGAGCACATCTGTATCGCAGGTGATCATGGCTCAGCCAAGTTGTGATGTAGCAGGAAGAGCAATACTTACTATGATGTTGCACAAAACCAAGAAGAATGAGATCTCCCTTAATGCTCTTCTCTTCCAACTCAGGTGAGAGTAGCTATGGATATAGGACAGAGAAGCTTTCCGGATCTCCTGTCCTAGCTCTAGTATGCTCACTCGTCTCTGGTCGTAGGCTTCATGATTCTGCTCCTCTTCAATTTCTTCCTCTTTGTCAGGAGATACCCGTGTGTGCTCCTGTTTGCTGCTTGTTGTGTTTTCCTCTTTGCCAGGTAGCTCCGAAGCCACTGCATGCTGCCTAGCGTGTCCACTGTGTCTGGCCTCAGTTGCTGCTACAGCGGGCTGCCGGTGAAGCCCATCGATGATGAAGACATTCTGGGTGATGTTCTGAAAAATGAGGAGGACGGAATAGGACAGGATGAGACTGTTCAACAGGTCCCTGGGGTCAGTGGCCACAAGGGCAACAATGGAGAAGTAGGACATGCCAATTTGGCCGAGGGCTGCCCCCATCAACAGGATCACATCCAGGCTGCGGGTTGGATTCTTCAGCGTGTCCAGCTCCCTTTTTTCCAAGGCATGGATGATTGTCCCAATCACTGCGCCCACACTCATCAGGGGCAGGAGCACAATGTAGTAGGAATAATACATCACAAAGACCTGGCGGTTGGCAGCTGAGCCGGTGGCCTGAATCTGGTACATCATGAAGACACAGATCCCGATGATTACAGCAGCGGCGCCCAGCAGTGGCCCAAAGACCACCCCTTGGAGCTTGAACTTGGGCTTGATGTGAGGGACGTGGTGGTGATTGATGCGTCTCCCCACGTTCTTCCACATGACGTACAGCACGGAGCAGCAGACAAGGCAATACTCGGTGTTGAAGGGGTAGAGCAGGATGTAGCCCTTCTGGAAGACTTTGCAGATAGTTGTGTTTGGACATGTGCACGAGGTAGTCTCATTGCCTGGAGCTTAAGAAGAAGGCGGCAACAATTATAAGGGAGATGGCCTGGATTTCATGGCTGTCTTTGGGAGTTTCCTGTGTGCACGCACAACACCTGTCTCTATGTATCTCAGAAACAGAGATCAGTAGGAAGTTAAGTGACTGCCACTCGGTTCTCAAGACTGCGAGGATTCAGAAGAAAAGGTTTAGCAAATGTCTTTTCCCAAATATGTAGTGACCCTTCTGGTCAACACCATAGGTGTTTATGAGAGACACCCCCCTTCCTTCACAGTGAAGCTTCCTCTATGTCTACTCTTGGTATATGTGTCCCCCCTTTTTTTTCCCATATCCTCAGAAAGAAAAGCACAGCAATTATGTGAGTCTCTTCTAGTCTGGCAATCTTTTGCTTGCAGTCAACAGGTAAATGTGAGCAAAAATGCTAATTTATGGTGGGCTTTTCCTTTGCTAGCCCTCAGTTCCAGGGTTTCATAGCAGATCCCACCCCCTCCAGGTGAAGATGTTCTCCCCTCGCAGCCCGTCTCCTTGAGACAACCTCTGATAATAGGGGAGTTGCAGAATTTGGGGGAACTGGTTGTGATACTTACACCACTGAGATCAAGAACTGTTGTCTCCCTGGAAATCTATGTCAGCCTAACACAAATAGGGATGTGAAAAAGGAGCCTTGCCTGCAAATCGCTGCTCCACCATACGCAGTTGAGACTCAATCTCCATGTGAATGGTGTCATTAGTCACGGCCAAGAGCCAGAGGAGGAGGTTAGTGGCTATGGTCAACATCAGCCCACACCTGGGAGAAGAGAAAGGCACTTCTGCAGTATGTTGCCTGTGGAGATTGTTTGATGTGTGTCCACCTGCCATGTGGTGCTGCCCTTTGCTTCTTGCTTACCCACGCGCAGATGCGTGCAAACACAGTGGATTTGTGCCCGTTCTGCGTAGGGACATTGGTGCGTGACTTTGCACACAAAGCTATGGCTGAGGACGTACCCATTTGGCCATTTGCAAAGGAGCAGGGCAGGCAATGGCAGGCTTGCTGGTGAAACTGGCCTAGGTCTGGGTGCAGTTGAGGGAGGGAAGGCTGAGACATCTCCCGGTGATAGGAATGGGGAGGCCATCCCACCTCATCCTCCACTCAGTGAACTGGTCCCTGAGCCATGCAGCAGGAAGGTATTTGGGGTTAGGAGGAAGCAAAAAGCTTTGCAGCAGTCCAAGGCACAAGTGAAAACCGAAGGGTGCTGGTAAGCCCAGGTCAATGGAAGGAGGGTGGGTCTGATCAAGTCATAGCTTGGTTCTTGTGTGATGCAGAATATAGAGAATCAGTGTAAGATCAGATGAAGACAGTTCTAGCGGGAATAAGAGGGGTCATAAGCAGACAGAAAGGAAGGGTTTCTTTAAAGGAGTAGAAGGCAGTGTTTTCCCCTTCTTAGTACCTGGTGAAGTTGTGCTGGACTTGAATGCAGTCCTTAGAGTGACGCCACAGAAAAAAAGCCTGCAAATTGATAACAATAATGACATGAGCAGGATGAAGCTGGCAGCCTGCCGCACACGTGGTGGAAACGGACAGGCAGGCAAGAAAGCACATGTCCGAGTGGGAGCAAACCTGCCTCTGTGCAAGTGGTGCAGGGGCATGTGTGCACCTGCATCTCAGTGTTGAGGCATGTGCTGGCATCCTTAGGTGACTGTAGCATGTGTGTGCCTGCACCTAATACAGATCTAGGAGATCTGCTTTTCTCTGTCTTGTATATATGTGCATATTTGCTGCTGAGATGGGAACTAGTTTACTTTTCAAATATGGCTTTGGGTCTGGAAAGAAGACAGTTGCTATCATCAGAGCAATGAGTTGCAAATGGTGCGAGATATTTTCGCGTGCAAAGGATTTTGTTGGGGGGATACATTCGCAAATAAAGAGAGAGGCTGGGTCTCAGGCTGGTACAAAGACATCTCTGGCAAAATCTGAAATTTCCTCTCCTCTCTCCCTACTTTGCTCTGAAACAAACTCCTCTGGATCCTACAGTATGTCAAGTATTGCTAGTGTGTTTTCTTTCTAAATCTTACTACTTTGTCTCTTAATCTGGCACATGAGGAGTGTGGGTGGATACTTTAATGCTCATGAGAATGCCTTATGTGCACCCACTTCCCCCCATGCCTTGGGCTCCCGGGAATGGGACAGAGAAAATAAGCAAGCTTCCAGAAGGGTAACATGCAGTACCTGGGTGCAAATAAAAAGGATTTCAATGCTGGGGAACACAATTTCCACCCTGGATTTGCACTGGATGAGAACTGCACTGTAGCCGATGTGAAACACGTTCAGGAGGATGCTGAAACTGCCGAACAGCAGCACTGACCCTGGGCAAACAGCAAAAGCACCAGTAAATAAACAGAGGCATGTCTGTGGAGCATCTGAGCTTGGCTGCGGACTGAAGCCCTCATGCCTCTTGGTTTTGAGTGGAGCTGGAGGCCTTCCCATTTGGAAGTCTCATGATTTTGAGAGAAGGGGGAAAAGGGGAGCCTGGTTCCTGAACTTGGTTGTGTGCTTTGGCTGGTTTAAGGAGTTCAGACAACACAAGGTATTTTCTTCTGCTTGCTACAAGGTGGGAACTGGGGTTTTGGCCTTTTCTGTGCAATCTGGAGTGACAGAGGTAGGATAACGGCAGGTGATGTTTCTGCCTTGTGGAGAAAACCCAAGATGAAAGCAGGTGTGCTGAGGCTTTTGGCAGTACCAGTCTACACAAGTTAGGACCCTTTAATTGATCCTCCCTTTTGCCTTGGACATCTCTCTGCAGCTTTAGGTACTCGGGTACCTTGCAGCTTTCTTCCCTTTAATTCTCCATGCGTAGTTAACAAGACCGTGCATTAATTAGAAACTCCATAATAGAGCAGAGGCAGGGCTGCTTGGAGAAGTGTCATTTCATGAAGTGGGGCAACTACTGATGGGAAATCTCCCAGGAAAGCCTGGGTGTCACAGGGATGTGACTCACTGGGCAGCAATCTTCCCCTGGAAAAAAGGCTGCTGTGATGCTAAACAAGGACAAGGGTGGCATGGGGCTGCTGATGCCCTTAGAGGGTATACGTGGTGGTTCTCCTCTCACTTTGCAAAGTGGTCATGCCAAAAACCTTTCCTAAGTCTCTCCCACTGTGCTTAGTTGCTGGGCTGCAAGTGGGACATGCCTGGGTTGTGCTTTGGGAAGGGACCACAGAGTGAAGTTGGACTGGAGGCTGAAGGGAAGCCAAGTTCAAGACTTTCCTGGGTGCTCTGGTTCTTCTCTGTGGTTCTCTGGTTCTTCCTCCACTATGCCCCTGTCTTCCACCAGCCTTGCACCACAAGCTGAAAGGGCACTGGGAGATTTCCAATGCCCTAACTACATCTGCTGTGGCTTCTAGCTCTTTTAGTAGTAGGGGAAGAATTTTTTATCTTCCAAGCACTGGGAAGAAGGGGAAACGCACGAGATGATAAATAAAAGCAGAACTTACCCCTAATCCAGATCGGCCCAGCGTGGGAATCCCGGTACAGCACTGCGTGTGGCTGCCGACTGGTGCCCAGCAGGTAGTAGATAATCCAGGACAGGCACAAGACCTTGAGGATGGAGAGCAGGATCCAGACGTCTGCCAGTGTGATGGCCACGTGGTTGAAAATCACGCTGCTGATGAAGGCACTGCCCAGAAACACCACGTTCATGGCCAGCAGCCCTGAGAAGAGCTGCCCAGCTTTCTGAGCTTGCCTGTCCCTCTGCTGCACTGAAGAGCAGTGACGGTACAGCCAGAACTTCTCATAGTGGATCTTGGAGGTGTCTGCTGGGGCTGACGCTGGCCTGCTCTTGCAGTGGTGGCAGGGCTTTTGCCTTGAGGCTTTCTTGTCCGACATGGCTCATCTGCCTGGAGGTCACCTGCTGCATTGAACAAAGGGGAGGTTTAAAGTAAGAGAGGTGGTGGGGGACATGCTGAGATGAGAGGTTGTGTGCTCTGCTGTAAAAGCCACTTGGGTGGTGATCTCCCTTCCTTGCTTTGCAGCTTCCCCTTCCTGCTCCAGAAGCTGGATGAGAGGGGGAAAAGAGATTGGTCTTTAGCCCAGGTAAGGCATTAAGAATTTCCTGGTGGACAGAGTCGCTGCAGGGCACTGGGAAAAGGCCCTTCTGCCAAAAGCTGTCCAAAGGCTCCTGCATTAAAATAGGTATTTGATGTCTCTGCCCTGCCCCACCAGTACTTGGAGCTGTTGGGACCAGAGGTGCCCAAACAGTTCCAATCCTCACCTTTCACACCTCCTCTGCGTACAGCCCTGGATTGCTGTTTCCTCCTTTCCCTTTGTTGCTGTAAGGATTAGGTGAAAATACAGAGCAAGTTCAGATCTGCTCTAAAATTCAGAGCTGTTTGATTTTATTTGATGGGTCCAACCTCTTCCTTGTGGTTTTTGGGCTGTGTGAGTTACACTACACTCCTTGTACGGTCGCACAAATTGTGGCAGAGCTGGAAAGAATAAAAAGAGGGTCTGTAAGTTTTGATCTAAGCTGCTCGGAAAAGATTGAACCTCCCACCCAGGCGGGCTGAGACTGGGACAAAGTTAATCCCTGGCTTGCTTTCTTTTTCTACTTGTAACAAAGAGGAAAATGCACAGAGCCGTGAGCACACTGACACAGAGGAATTTAAAGGATTGGCCCAGGTAGATAGCCAGAGCCTGGGAGCTTTTCTATCTGGCTTTTGGAAAAATCTCGGTAGGACCGTATTGCCCATGAGAGAGTAAACTCCTTGCTCATATACAGCAATCAGGCAAGATCAGCCTCTCTATAGATTCGATATAAGGAAAGGTGCTTTCACTCCAGGGAATGACTCTGGCTGTGGTGGAGGGTGGCTGGGGCAAAAGCAGACCCCTGAGATGGGTTTG